>NW_026900010.1:0-13271 GCF_033153095.1 Gastrolobium bilobum | reverse complement strand
AATTTAACCTTTTTAACTAAATAAGTTTTATAAAAACTAGACCTTAATTACTTAACTATAAGATAAATTAATGTAAATATGTAATTCATAAAAATTGATATAGCCGAGTTAATTTGTATTAATCGACAATTTTTTAAATAAATTCAGGAACTATTTCTACTCAACCATCTTATCCTCGAAGATTATCAACATATTTTTTTTAAACAATTCGTTTAATAGGTAATGAGTTGGGATATAGTTTGATACTTTGATTTGTTTCATACTTTTTAATATAAAAAAAAGGTAGGTAATTTATTTATGAAAATCTTCAACCGTTGATTTTTAATGAAACTTATTTTTGGTTGTTTTGTCAAATTTATAAAATTAGAAATAAAAAGAAAATTGAGGCGTAGTTTCATTAAAAATGTAATTATGTCATAAAAATCCATGCATGAATTATATTTAAGTTTGAGATAAGAAAAGTCAAAATTGACATGTCATGCGCTTATTCCACATCAGTTAAAAATTGATCATACGAGGATCATTTAAGCGAAAAAGTTTCATCGATATTACATATTAAGATTTTGGATTAAGATGTGGTGTGAAATTTATTTATCGTGATTTATTTTTAATAGATTGATGAAAATTTTGCTTGAAAGGGTTGTGTATTGTCCTTGTCCTTCTTAACAATGTTACCCACGTTTAAAGAATCCAAATTTTAATAACAAAGTACATAACTAAATATGTTAGCCTTGAAATGTGAGCTACATTAATACATTAGCTCATAAGCTATCATTGCCAAATTCCTTCGTTCATGATCTGATCGAAAATGGAAGTTGAAAACATAAAGATGTAATTTGAACTGTTATGAATTATAGGAGCTACACTTGTTATCAAGGAATATAGAGTCAACAATGAAGATGCTTGAAGAAAAAATGGTATAGACCAAAAATCACCACCAATGAAGTACTATCACAAAGGTGGCTGTAGAGGGGAACTGTGTGTAGGTTACAGTGACTCTACCATATGAATGCTAGAAATCAAATGTCTCCTCTATTGGACAGTAGGAGTTCATGGGGGAAATAAATATTCCTAATGATGATAATCTAAATCTATTAGCCATTATATCCACTAACAATAAGACTTCATCACACTTGAATATATGATAGTGAATGTGCAAGGAGAAAGGGATTTATATGGTGAGGACCATGTGCTGACAATATGGTGAGGACCATGCTTACGTAAAAAGTGATTATATCCAAAACTCTATTACGTCGTGTTTGTCACTTCGCAAGTGCTATCACAGCAAAGTGCATCTGGGTATGTCATTTCTCCACGTTTGGGGATATCCTGTGTGTCAAACTTGGCTATCCACATATGCGTGTAAAAAATGAGTTTTTCACTATTTCAGAAGCTCTCTCAGATGATGGTATTATTGTGAATACCGGACAAATTGAAAAAGGGATGAAAAATGTGACAAATTTACCTTTTCGCTGCTATCTCCATAGCTCTGCAACTGGGAGAAGCCACCATGAAAGAGCACAAAAAACTTGGGAAATTCTGGAGAGAGAAAAACACAGAGAGGGATGAAGCATGAAAGAGCACAAAAAATTTGGGAAATTCTGCAGAGAGAAAAACACATATAGAGAGAGAAGGGATGAAGCCACCATGAAAGAGCACGAAATTTTTTTGGGAAATTCTGCAGAGAGAAAAACATAGATAGAGAGAGAAGGGATGAGTGTTATTGTTTATTGATGTGTTGGTATGAATCCCGACGAAGGGGATTCCCAATGGTGAGTGCCACGTCAGTGAGGGAAGGGTGGGGCTCTAATCATGCGCTTGGAGAGACATGCATCATACAATACATCCCCTTCACGCTTTAACATTTCAAAATTTTAATAAAAAGGTTACTTTCGTAATTTTATCTTTTTTTCCCATCTATTTCTTATTTTCAACCAAACATACATCTTTTAACCCAATTTTCCCTCAATATTTTGAGGTACCAAACTCTCTTTCCTACCAAACTTACTTTCCTTCCATTTTCCTATCAATTATATTTTCCTAGTAATAAGAAAATTCTCCTGAACTTGTGCTACCTTAAGAAAAATATTCAGTGGTCCTTATTTCTCCCTCTCTCTCTCCTCCCAATGCATGTGAGTCAGTAGCAATTCTCTCCTCTATTAGGCCTTGATATAACCGGCCCAATACCAGAAAAATTATTACATATGACAAGTTTAGGATATGTAGATATTTTATGAGAGATCACCCACCAAGGGAGATTATTGGCTGCCGAAATATCAATTTTCAATATATTGAACTTAATAGATGAGACAAACTCAAGTTTAAAATACAAAAACTGCAAAGCATTTCAACAGAATGTCCATTGCAATTGTTTCTACTTATTATTCCAGAAGATAATTCTAGCTTGGTCCAAGAAATTTGAGTATATATCACTGCTAGTAACTATCAGATTCCTTTCATCCACATAGATCCCCTAGTAATCTATGACTGATTCTCTCCATCCACCAATTTTGCTTTCCTCTTCACCCTTGCTGAGTTCACTGCCACTGCAACCACAAGTTAAGAATAATTGGGCTATAGTACCAACAATTAAAAGCATAACCACAAGTGGAGGCCATTTAAATGTTAGAACATGCACTGGTTCCAAATTAATTCTGCATATATGAGAAACAAGTGCATTTTAGTTTTTCACCATAATTGAGAAGGCAAATCACAAATGAAATGTACAAACAGTTTAAAACACATAAGAATAAGAAAAAAGAGAAAAAAAACCACGTTTAGTTTGTTTTCAAAAACCAAACCAAAAAACTATCTATAAGCATTTCTTTGAAGTTTTCTAATTCTGTTTTATAAATTGATTTTGAAAACAAATGAAACAAAAAACAGAATCAAATTCCAAATCACTATACATCAGAAAATTGTAACACATCCTAGTTAGAGGGATTTTAACTCACTTTGTCTCACCAAGGAAATCATCCTTGGTAAACGTATCTTTGTCCATTAGCCTCAGATTAAGCTCAGAAACATTGTCAGAAACTGTAAAAAGGAAGCTTTCATTCCAACTGGGATTAGATCCTGCACCTATAACACAAGGTAATTCAGTAATCGCAATATTTTAGAAATATCATTCCCCAAGAGAGAGTTTAGAATCAAATTCAAGCCACTAGAGAGAAAATGGTGAAGAAGGCAAAAAAGAGAGTGAAACACACCTTGAGCAACACTGCTTCTGTGTTCTTGTGCCCTATAAGTGAGGATCACATAAGGATCCATTTTCTCTGCTCATCAAGAAATGATATGTAGAAATTCAACCCTTTTGCATTGATTACAAATTTACAATCTTAAACTGAAGAAGTCTTGAAATAAAAAATGGGGAAACATCCATTGAATTGAAAAGTATAATCTCTCCAGAGCTATGAGAAATTAAGCCAAAATTAAGTTTATAATCCGTACTTTGATGCAACAAATTCTATGAAATAGAGGAAAACATTTAAATCTATATATCATTCTCATGTTAACACCAACAATTGTTATGGCATGTAATAGTATGTTATCTACCATTGAATTTGAATTACTTACTGAAAAAATCACTGTCATGAAGCCCTTTTGCGCTAACAAGAATAACTTCAAGCGTTCCACGAGGCATCTTTGGCTACAATTCTGATATCTCTCTCTCTCACAAGTTAGAAATTGAAGTTAAAGTTTGAGGGATACTGAAACGATTGAAGCATTTTACCTGGCTTTTGTCATTATTCATCCTCACTTGCCAATAAAGTTAACTCATTAATTTGTTTCATATGCGTTACCTTTTCTTTTCATTTTTTCTTTAAGAGTGTATGTATTTTGAGTATTTAACAAATTAAATGTACAAATTATAGTGAGATAAAACGATTTAAATAATGAAGTAATATTGTACGACTCATATGGCAACATGTCAGACCATTAATATAATATACAATGGACAAAGATTCAAAAAATCAATTGAAGAGCAAAAAAAGAAAAGAAAAATCAATTGATGAGAAATTGCTAAAAATGACTACATGGATTGCGTGAACCAACTATAGTATGTAGAAAATTCTTTATCTTCCTAATGAAGAAACTACATTCTTGAAAAAGGAAGCATTAAAATTTTCAATTTGAAAATATAAATACTTTACTTTTTATTTAATATTTTACTATTCTTAACAAGGGTCCTTTTTTCTGCCGCCAGTGAGATAAGATTTTTTTGCAGCAGACACAAAAAATAAAAAGTGGGACTCATTTTAAAAAAAAAAAAAATTAGGATCCATTGCCGTATCCGGACTTTGTATGTGCTACTGCAAAAAAAATTTCCTCAATAGCTGAGCTACATTTCCTTTTTAATAATTAAGAATATATAAACATTTACAAAGAGATGCGACATTTTTTTAATGTGTACCCTATCAACTCTTCACTAACATCGTTGTATCAGAATTTGAACTGGCATTCACACTTTCTTTCTCATGAAATTATAATCTAATGGTTTTGAAGAAAAATAAGACATACCCATCACAACTAAAATGTATAAAAAAAGATATAGATATCCTCTTCGAAGTTACTACCTAAAAGTCAGGGCCTCAGATGGTTAGCCGTGGGCCGTGGCTGTGCACATGCTATGCAATGGGGTATTGGGGCTAAAGAACTAAATTAGTAAAATAATAATAATAATAATTTATCAGAAAAATATCATAAAATTAATATGGGATTTTTTTTTACAAAAAAAAAATACAAAATATAATATAAAAATGGACAAAACTTACACATGTTATCATCATTTTCTTTCCTTCTCTGGACCTAAGTCTCTAATCTTCTCACATCGTTGCAATTTTTATATTGTTAGGCTGGCAGTCTCTGTTTAGTTCAAATATCTTACCCATTTGGTAGCAAGTTGTTCTGATTGTTTTTCGATGTTGGTACAAATTTGTTGTTAAGAAAATTCGAAACTAGAATATTTTCCATTTACTTCTCATTCTGTAACCCGTGCATTAATACTATAGGTTCATTTAAATAGGCTGAACGAGCCAACCCGCGAGCCAATTTTCGAACCAACCCGCGAGCTATTTTTTCAAGTCAACCCACGAGCTATATTTTTGAGCCAACCCTAACCCGACTCGGGTCAGGTTGGGTTGAGTTTTCTGACTCGTTTTTTTTTCAAACAAACTCTAACTCGGCTCATTTTTTTCGGGTTAGGTCGAGTCGAGTCGGGTTAGCCCGTTTTTCCAATCCTAGATAAACATATGGTTCTAGCTATACCTACAAGGCATAATTCACAAATAGACATTTCGCACACTAGATAACATCATAATTGGTATATTGACCCTAATCTCTTTGAGGTGAGTTGGCCTCTTAGATATCCTTATTGACTATAAGGCTGATCCCGAATTGGCACTTAGTCATAGTTAAAGCTCTTCTGCCCCTAAAACCTATTTGGTGGAAATCAAAACCAAGTTCTCTTCCTAGTTATTCAACCTATATTACCAATTGAGCTAGGTGATTATGTTACTAATACTTTATTTACTCTGTGATTCTGGAGCACATTTTCAATGCTTCGAAAGTATGTACTCCATTTCCCAAAAGGAAAAAAAGGATATGGAAAAAAATAATCATAAAAAAATAGGGGTGGTATAAATGTGTTATTTTTTCCCCATATTTGATAAAAGATATGTACCGAGTGTTCAATAAATCTTTAGTACTGAAAATATTTTGGTGATCCTGCCTAACCCCAATCGAGAAAGAATTACGACCCACACGATACGTTACTTTTTCACTATCCTCAACAATTTTTTTATAATTTTTTTAAAGAAAAGTCTTTATATAAATTGAGGAGATAAGATATTGTGCCTACATTTTTTTATACATATTTTACATACTTTTCTCCAATACCGTTAAATTAGCATCTCAAGAAAGAAGAAAAAAAGTGAAAGTTAGTTGAGATTTTAATTTAAATTGTTTGAGAAAAAATAGATAAAGTAGGCGTAAAAAAAAGTAGGTATAGTATAATATGTTATCCTTAACTTTATATATTTAGCTTTATATAAAACGGAGAGGTTATATTTACTACTTCTTTTTCTTACTACCTCTTACTACTAAATCATAACCGATGATTTTCACCAATCTAATGGTTGTAATTTATGGACTCATACTTATTAATTTTTGATAAATTATAACTGTTTTATAGCAAAAATCAACTGTTAAGATTTGATAATAAGAGATACTAAGAAAGATAGATAGCAAGTATAACTTTTTCTATAAAAAAATAGTTTTCTTATCACTAAAAAGGCAAAACTCAACTTTACGGATGTGCATGAAAAGATTTCTTAAATAGATTTTGTGTGAAAAACAAAAATAATTAAATATAATATTTAATAAAATCAATTTTCTTTATTTTTTTCGCATATGAACCGATGATTGTATCTTGCAGCTGCAACTCGTTGTACAGGAATATTTTTTTTTATGTATATCCTCTTGATTAAATGTTGCCAACTCAAAAAAATCTCAGTTAAGAAAGAAGTTGGTGGACTCATTTATTTTAATTTTACTATCTCAATTAAATATTACCTACGTAATAAAAAAAACCTCAATTAAGAAAAATGCTATTTCTAATTCTTAAATATAAATTTTTGATAATTGTTATATTTAATTAAATAAATTAGATTAAATAAAGAGAGAGAGAAAATAACTTGTACTGAACTACTGGTCTGATTAAAGGGTTCAAGTCCCTAAGAAATAGAAATCTTTTAAAAAAATAAAAAAATGTCTTTTGAATGACTTAAAATTTAACCTTTTTAACTAAATAAGTTTTATAAAAACTAGACCTTAATTACTTAACTATAAGATAAATTAATGTAAATATGTAATTCATAAAAATTGATATAGCCGAGTTAATTTGTATTAATCGACAATTTTTTAAATAAATTCAGGAACTATTTCTACTCAACCATCTTATCCTCGAAGATTATCAACATATTTTTTTTAAACAATTCGTTTAATAGGTAATGAGTTGGGATATAGTTTGATACTTTGATTTGTTTCATACTTTTTATAAAAAAAAAATCTTCGTACTTATTTGGTTAAATAGTAAGGTTGAGGTAGGTAATTTATTTATGAGTTTAGTGCTTGTCATTTTAAATGACACAACTGTGTCATTTTTAATGAAACTATATCGTTTTGGTGTGTTTTGTCATTTTTTCTAATTTATAAAATTAGAAATAAAAAGAAAATAGAGGAGAGAGAATGTTAAAACACACCAAAAAGGCGTAGTTTCATTAAAAATGACATAACTTTATGTCATTTAAAATGACAAACATTTTTTCCTTTATTATAATGCATGAATTATATTTAAGTTTGAGATAAGAAAAGTCAAATTGACATGTCATGCGCTTATTCTACATCGGTTAAAAATTGATCATATGAGGTTCATTTAAGCGAAAAAGTTTCACTGATATTAAATATTAAGATTTTGGATTAAGATGTGGCGTGAAATCTATTTATCGTGATTTATTTTTAATAGATTGATGAAAATTTTGCTTGAAAGGGTTGTGTATTGTCCTTGTCCTTCTTAACAATGTTACCCACGGTTTAAAGAATCCAAATTCTAATAACAAAGTACATAACTAAATATGTTAGCCTTGAAATGTGAGCTACATTAATACATTAGCTCATAAGCTATCATTGCCAAATTCCTTCGTTCACGATCTGATCGAAAATGGAAGTTGAAAACATAAAGATGTAATTTGAACTGTTATGAATTATAGGAGCTACACTTCTATCTCTTAAGGAATATAGTATGTCAACAATGAAGATGCTTGAAGAAAAAATGGTATAGACCAAAAATCAAAGAGAGTCACCGGAAGTACTATCACAAAGGTGGCTGTGAAGAGGGGAACTGTGTGTAGGTTACAGTGACTCTAAACGGCAATATGAATGCTAGAAATCATATGTCTCCTCTATTGGACAGTAGGAGTTTTTATGGGGGAAATAAATATTCCTAATGATGATAAGAAAGGAAAAAAGTGAGCTAAATCTATTAGCCATTATATCCACTACTACAATAAGACTTTGTCTCACTATCATAAGTATATGATAGTGAATGTGCAAGGAGAAAGGGATTTAATATGGTGAGGACCATGTGCTGACAATATGGTGAGGACCATGTGCTTACGTAAAGAGTGATTAATATCTATAACTCTATTACGTCGTGTTTGGTTCGAGACTTCTCCTCACTATCCCAGCAAAGTGCATCTGGGTATGTCATTTCTCCACGTTTGGTTGAGGGATATCCTGAAATTTCTCCATCAAACTTGCTTCCCCATCTATCCACATATGCGTGTAAAAAATGAGTTTTTCACTATTTCAGAAGCTCTCTCAGATGATGGTATTATTGTGAATACCGGACAAATTGAAAAAGGGATGAAAAATGTGACAAATTTACCCCCTCCTCTTACCCCTCCTCTTCGCTGCTATCTCCATAGCTCTGCAACTGGGAGAAGCCACCATGAAAGAGCACAAAAAACTTGGGAAATTCTGGAGAGAGAAAAACACAGATAGAGAGAGAAGGGATGAAGCATGAAAGAGCACAAAAAATTTGGGAAATTCTGCAGAGAGAAAAACACATATAGAGAGAGAAGGGATGAAGCCACCATGAAAGAGCACGAAATTTTTTTGGGAAATTCTGCAGAGAGAAAAACATAGATAGAGAGAGAAGGGATGAGTGTTATTGTTTATTGATGTGTTGGTATGAATCCCGACGAGACGGAATGGGCCAATGAATGAGTGCCACGTCAGTGAGGGAAGGGTGGGGCTCTTTAATCATGCGCTTGGAGAGACATGAACATCATACAATACATCCCCTTCACGCTTTAACATTTCAAAATTTTAATAAAAAGGTTACTTTCGTAATTTTATCTTTTTTTCCCATCTATTTCTTATTTTCAACCAAACATACATCAAGATTTTTAACCCAATTTTCCCATCAATATTTTGAGGTACCAAACAACTTTTTTTAAACTTTCCTACCAAACTTACTTTCCTTCCATTTTCCTATCAATTATATTTTCCTAGTAAAAGAAAATTTCTCCTGAACCAAACACTACCTTAAGAAAAAATATTCAGTGGTCCGGCCTCTATTTCTCCCTCTCTCTCTCCTCCCAATGCATGTGAGTCAGTAGCGTTGAGAATTCTCTCCTCTATTAGGCCTTGATATAACCGGCCCAATACCAGAAAAATTATTACATATGACAAGTTTAGGATATGTAGATATTTTATGAGCATCACCCACCAAGGGAGATTATTGGCTGCCGAAATATCAATTTTCAATATGTTGAACTTAATAGATGAGACAAACTCAAGTTTAAAATACAAAAACTGGAAAGCATTTCAACAGAATGTCCATTGCAATTGTTTCTACATATTATTCCAGGAGATAATTCTAGCTTGGTCCAAGAAATCTGAGTATATATCACTACTAGTAACTATCAGATTCCTTTCATCCACATAGATCCCCTAGTAATCTATGACTGATTATCTCCATCCACTAATTTTGCTTTCCTCTTCACCCTTGCTGAGTTCACTGCCACTGCAACCACAAGTTAAGAATAATTGGGCTATAGTACCAACAATTAAAAGCATCACCACAAGTGCAAGCCATTTAAATGTTAGAACATGAAAATTGAAGGGAAAAAATGGCCTATTTGGTTTCAACTTGACAAAAATAAACACACCAAAGATTGTATCATTATTGCATCACATAAAACTTGCTAAGTGTCATGGCAAACAGTGTAGTGCTTTTACCTCAGGATGAAAAGTGAGAGCCAACTTAACTTCTCCACTGTATTTCTGATTCCTCACAACATTGTAAACAGTTTGTGGAATGCTACCCTCAGCAAACACTGGTTCCAAATTAATTCTGCATATATGAGAAAAAAGTGCATTTTAGTTTTTCACCATAATTGAGAAAGAAAATCACAAATGAAATGTACAAACAGTTCAAGACACATAAGAATAAGAAAAAAGAGAAAAAGCCACGTTTAGTTTGTTTTCAAAAACCAAACCAAAAAACTATCTATAAGCATTTCTTTGAAGTTTTCTAATTCTGTTTTATAAATTGATTTTGAAAACAAATGAAACAAAAAACAGAATCAAATTCCAAATCACTATACATCAGAAAATTGTAACACATCCTAGTTAGAGGGATTTTAACTCACTTTGCCTCACCAAGGAAATCATCCTTGGTAAACGTATCTTTGTCCATTAGCCTCAAATTAAGCTCAGAAACATTGTCAGAAACTGTAAAAAGGAAGCTTTCATTCCAACTGGGATTAGATCCTGCACCTATAACACAAGGTAATTCAGCAACTGCAATATTTTATAAATATTATTCCCCAAGAGAGAATTTAGAATCATTCAAGCCACTAGAGAGAAAATGGTGAAGAAGGCAAAAAAGAGAGTGAAACACACCTTGAGCAACACTGCTTCTGTGTTCTTGTGCCCTATAAGTGAGGATCACATAAGGATCCATTTTCTCTGCTCATCAAGAAATGATATGTAGAAATTCAACCCTTTTGCATTGATTACAAATTTACAATCTTAAACTGAAGAAGTCTTGAAATAAAAAATGGGGAAACATCCATTGAATTGAAAAGTATAATCTCTCCAGAGCTATGAGAAATTAAGCCAAAATTAAGTTTATAATCCGTACTTTGATGCAACAAATTCTATGAAATAGAGGAAAACATTTAAATCTATATATCATTCTCATGTTAACACCAACAATTGTTATGGCATGTAATAGTATGTTATCTACCATTGAATTTGAATTACTTACTGAAAAAATCACTGTCATGAAGCCCTTTTGCGCTAACAAGAATAACTTCAAGCGTTCCACGAGGCATCTTTGGCTACAATTCTGATATCTCTCTCTCTCACAAGTTAGAAATTGAAGTTAAAGTTTGAGGGATACTGAAACGATTGAAGCATTTTACCTGGCTTTTGTCATTATTCATCCTCACTTGCCAATAAAGTTAACTCATTAATTTGTTTCATATGCGTTACCTTTTCTTTTCATTTTTTCTTTAAGAGTGTATGTATTTTGAGTATTTAACAAATTAAATGTACAAATTATAGTGAGATAAAACGATTTAAATAATGAAGTAATATTGTACGACTCATATGGCAACATGTCAGACCATTAATATAATATACAATGGACAAAGATTCAAAAAATCAATTGAAGAGCAAAAAAAGAAAAGAAAAATCAATTGATGAGAAATTGCTAAAAATGACTACATGGATTGCGTGAACCAACTATAGTATGTAGAAAATTCTTTATCTTCCTAATGAAGAAACTACATTCTTGAAAAAGGAAGCATTAAAATTTTCAATTTGAAAATATAAATAATTTTACTATTCTTAACAAGGGTCCTTTTTTCTGCCGCCAGTGAGATAAGATTTTTTTGCAGCAGACACAAAAAATAAAAAGTGGGACTCATTTTAAAAAAAAAAAAAATTAGGATCCATTGCCGTATCCGGACTTTGTATGTGCTACTGCAAAAAAAATTTCCTCAATAGCTGAGCTACATTTCCTTTTTAATAATTAAGAATATATAAACATTTACAAAGAGATGCGACATTTTTTTAATGTGTACCCTATCAACTCTTCACTAACATCGTTGTATCAGAATTTGAACTGGCATTCACACTTTCTTTCTCATGAAATTATAATCTAATGGTTTTGAAGAAAAATAAGACATACCCATCACAACTAAAATGTATAAAAAAAGATATAGATATCCTCTTCGAAGTTACTACCTAAAAGTCAGGGCCTCAGATGGTTAGCCGTGGGCCGTGGCTGTGCACATGCTATGCAATGGGGTATTGGGGCTAAAGAACTAAATTAGTAAAATAATAATAATAATAATTTATCAGAAAAATATCATAAAATTAATATGGGATTTTTTTTTACAAAAAAAAAATACAAAATATAATATAAAAATGGACAAAACTTACACATGTTATCATCATTTTCTTTCCTTCTCTGGACCTAAGTCTCTAATCTTCTCACATCGTTGCAATTTTTATATTGTTAGGCTGGCAGTCTCTGTTTAGTTCAAATATCTTACCCATTTGGTAGCAAGTTGTTCTGATTGTTTTTCGATGTTGGTACAAATTTGTTGTTAAGAAAATTCGAAACTAGAATATTTTCCATTTACTTCTCATTCTGTAACCCGTGCATTAATACTATAGGTTCATTTAAATAGGCTGAACGAGCCAACCCGCGAGCCAATTTTCGAACCAACCCGCGAGCTATTTTTTCAAGTCAACCCACGAGCTATATTTTTGAGCCAACCCTAACCCGACTCGGGTCAGGTTGGGTTGAGTTTTCTGACTCGTTTTTTTTTCAAACAAACTCTAACTCGGCTCATTTTTTTCGGGTTAGGTCGAGTCGAGTCGGGTTAGCCCGTTTTTCCAATCCTAGATAAACATATGGTTCTAGCTATACCTACAAGGCATAATTCACAAATAGACATTTCGCACACTAGATAACATCATAATTGGTATATTGACCCTAATCTCTTTGAGGTGAGTTGGCCTCTTAGATATCCTTATTGACTATAAGGCTGATCCCGAATTGGCACTTAGTCATAGTTAAAGCTCTTCTGCCCCTAAAACCTATTTGGTGGAAATCAAAACCAAGTTCTCTTCCTAGTTATTCAACCTATATTACCAATTGAGCTAGGTGATTATGTTACTAATACTTTATATGTCCCGAGTGTTCAATAAATCTTTAGTACTGAAAATATTTTGGTGATCCTGCCTTAACCCAATTGAGAAAGAATTACGACCCACACGATACGTTACTTTTTCACTATCCTCAACAATTTTTTTATAATTTTTTTAAAGAAAAGTCTTTATATAAATTGAGGAGATAAGATATTGTGCCTACATTTTTTTATACATATTTTACATACTTTTCTCCAATACCGTTAAATTAGCATCTCAAGAAAGAAGAAAAAAAGTGAAAGTTAGTTAGATTTTTAATTTAAATTGTTTGAGAAAAAATAAAGTAGGCGTAAAAAAAAGTAGGTATAGTATAATATGTTATCCTTAACTTTATATATTTAGCTTTATATAAAACGGAGAGGTTATATTTACTACTTCTTTTTCTTACTACCTCTTACTACTAAATCATAACCGATGATTTTCACCAAATTCCAAACAATACGTACTCTTGTAACCAGTAGAGGAAACATAACAAATGA
>NW_026900009.1:0-13110 GCF_033153095.1 Gastrolobium bilobum | reverse complement strand
TAAGCAATTAGCCCAAACAACCCCAAAAACAGCTCCAAACCACTCACATTGCTCGAATTACTGCACTCAATCGACTCAACCATTTGCTCTCAAATTTTTATCCTACAAACTAGACATCTAAAACTTCATTTTGATATATCACACACTCAATTTGACTGAGAAACGAAGCGGGAATTAATTTCCCAAATCCGGTCCAGAATCTGCCTCAGGTGCAGGGGCACATGAGCAGTCCGCGTTTCTCTATTTATTTCAGGCCGAAGATCAACCCAGATTTTCCTTAAATTTTGACACAAGGTAGAGGACATCTCAACCTTCAAAATGGCATATGGCACGTCCCTAGGGGACCTCTATGGAGGGAGATATGCTCTCCCGAAGTTTGCCTAAAATCTGTCAATTCTACAGAAAATTCGCCAGAGTTTCCTTTGTTTTTCCAATAATCCCAAATTTGTAAAAGATCATTTAAACCTCAAATGTACCTAATAAACACATGATAATACAGTAATAATCCAATGGGTGGCACACACAAGGACCAACAACGCCTTGGGGCACTTACAACCCAATCCAGTTTATAGTTATTAAACATAGAGTCCATATTAATCATTCTTAAGTAGTTGCAATCACTAACACCTTTTTCATGCATATTTCCATCATACATATTATCATAACCTAAAATAGGCCTAAGGCCCTTCCATCATAATTAGACATGCATCAATACTATTACAATATGGCTTTACAAATTACAACTTGAAACTAAAACTTCAAATTACATTCTTCTAAAATTTCAACTTAATTTAAAAGACAACATAACCAAATACATCACTACTAGACTTAGGCAAAATGGCATGAACAAGATGCTAATGAAGCTACTAATAAATACAAATGACATGTTCATGCCCTAAGTCTAGCCTAGGCCACACGGCCAACAAAATGCAAAATAAGAAACGCTCCATCGCTCACTCTGCGGGCCTCTTGCCCGAGGCTCCTGCTCCACTGCTACCTCCTGAAATAAATGCCCCGAGACGGGGTGAGATATACGAATATATCTCAGTAACCAAGAGGTTCTGGAGAAAACTCCACCCAATGGTTCACTTCGATGCATATCAATAGAATAAAACAACCACTTTGAAAACGGGATATAGCAAGGGATTTAGAGAATGAGGAATATAAAGAAAACAAAATACGACGATACGGGATGGTAACCCCAATTCCACGTACGCCCTCGGCATATATAAGCCTATGGGTATCATCCAAGGTGTGTTCACAGAAACCACAACCATGATGCCCAAACCAACCAAAACGCCAAAGACATTCCTAGTGTGCTCCTACCCGGATCACACACCATGACCGCAGTCAACTGGAACTCCCTCCTGGAGACCTATCCAGCGGAAGTCCGAAAATGCCCGAAGGCTAATAAAACTGTCTACTGGCCAGAGACTCGGTACATAAGTACCCATAGCAATAATGCATGCATGCTCATGTGTTATATACTATTCATACACACTTCCTACCGTTACCATCAACTGGCAAGGTGGAACAGAAAAGGGGAACAAGCCCCAGTACCAAGAGGTTACCTGAAATATTGTTTCCACAAGCTCCGCAGCAGCTTATCCCTCAACTCGGTACACAGCGGAATGCCTACACAGAGGACATTCCCAATCACTCTCAGTTCAACCCATACATGTTAATTTATAATTACACATGCAATGAACCCATTTCTTACCTCAATCCACTTGGTCCCGGACCAAGGGCAATTCACTGATTCAAGATTCGGGATTCAGGTCGACGTACGGCAACCTATACAATAACGTACATCCATCAGTACTCGTCAAATAGTATCAAAACGCAAAAACACAAAAATCCTCCCCATCCTCCCTTGATGGTTCGGCCATTGTAGGTGTAAATTTGAGATTTATTTTCCTAAATTTTCTTTCTCATTTTATAACACTCCCTTAGGTTGTTTAGAGGCTAGTTCAATCGTCGTTTTTCCGTTTTCCGACATTTACGCATCGTTTTGCGAAATATTTCATTCTGGGCTCATTTAGGTCTCTAACACAATTCATTTTTTTCCATTGATTCAAACACTCTCCAAGCACAACACAACCCATCTAAGCACCATATAACTACACAAATCATCATCCAAATCATTTTTCAACATCAATTCCTCAATCTTTCCTCAAAGAATCGAATTTTACCCTATGGCATTCCAAGGAATTTCCATACAACTTTAATCATTCCACACCTCATACAATCCTATTATATCAACATACAATCATACAACAACTCATCAATCCAATCCTAACACATTTTCAAAACTCAAAGTCATGACAACCTCAAAATTTTCTAAGTTAAAAATTCACATTTTTCATCAATAATTTTTATTGCATTTATGGCTACTACACATCATTCTAAGACACATTCATGTACAAACATTTTCCAATTGAGCTCTCTAAACACATCAATCCAACAAGCCCTCTTTAGGGTTCATAAATTCAACCACAAAATTAAACCATTGGAACACAAGGAAACTCACCCAAAAGCTTGGCACAAGGCTCCTCCTAAACATACTCCACCATTGGAGCATCAATCAACACCATTTTCACAAATCTAAAGGAAAGGGCCGCAGCTTTGGGGAGGGTTTTTCTCAAAATCTAGTGGCTTTCAAGGCTTGGGAGTACCACCAATGGATTTAGAAGGCCATTTCCATCAAATTTCAAGACAAGAATCAATGGATTTGGTGAAGAAATGGCTAAGTTATGGTGAAATGAAATCTTGGAGGGGAAGGGCTATGGTGGCTGCGGGTTTGAGCAAGAAGAGGGAGGAAAGTGATGCATGAATAGTGCCAAGCACATGTGGCTTAAGTCACTTAAGTGGGGTGGGTCCCACCGCCACCTCACGCGATTTAAAACTAATCCGAATTTTCCTCCGATTCCACTAAACGTCCGTAAATTCACAACCTATTTAGAAACTCAAATTTTTAACATTAACTATTCCCCTTTAATTAGGCTTGATCAGATGAATTAAGAGTCCTCCATTCGTTCGGAGAAAACACTGTTTTAAGCTATTATGCGCGCCATTGGCACGCTTCCCCAAACTGTCTTAATTTCATCGAATATTATAAGAAATCATATTTCCTAACTCATTAGACCATTTTTAACTCATATTTGAAACCTAGAGCTCAAAACTCAATCGGCACGTTTTACGGTGCAATCGTACCGCGGTATTTTTACCCGCGAAAAACACTATTCACTGATTTTTCTGAAACTTGCCTGTCCACTCAATTTTTCGTTCTGAACCCATTTCCAGGGTTATTTTTACCATCTGAGACCTTCTACTCAATTTTTATCTTCCTAGGGTTGCGTGTTGGCTAATTACCGTTTTGCCCTTTCTTTGTATTTTGGCCTAATCTTTTGGATTTTCACTAATCCATCACTTGATTGCTCACTTAATATTTTAATTACTTGATTTAAAATTGTGAGGTGTTATATTCACCCCAACTTTTTAGAATTTTGTCCGCAAAATTAAATCATACTCACCCGCTAACTCAGGACACAGCCGGAGAATCTCATCCTCCCGCTCCCAAGTAGCATCCTCAAGTGTGTATCTTTACCATATTACTTTTATCACAAGCATGATCTCCTTTTTATGATACTCATTATCCTTTGATCCTTCATAATTACTCGTCTCTCATGGTTCTGTGACATTTTAATTCCCAATACTTTAAACTTTCTCTGGTTTACCGTTTCTCTTTCGCTGATTTGTAGGTAATAATATAACCATATTACGGATTTGTCGGTATCAATTTACCTCATTCTCATCTTTATCCATCCTTCTGACCCATGGTCGTTCTCAAAAGCACCTAATCGTTTTCATACTAGGCTCTAACCGTTCTCATGCACATTCACTAGTTATTCCTGGAGTATTTCCAACTCACATGTTCTTTAGTACTTAACTCTTTTCGCTGTCCTCACTGTTTTCACAATACCCCAACAACCATTTCTTTCTATTACTGTTACTACTCTTATCATTTCGTTGTTTTCTTGGCTTTCACCCAAGCACATACTTTCTAGTTTCAAAGGCACTTTGTCGTGTCCTACAATTACGACTCACATTAAATTCTATACTCATATACTTTATTTTTCCTTGTCACGTGTCTTCACCTCTTTTTAGGTACTCACAACTATATCTTTCTCTTTGTGATACGAAACTAGCAATACCCATACTAGTTTATATTTTCGATTAGCCCTATAAGGCCTTTCGACCACAAATACTCATGAAATTTTTCCATCTACAAACTCATATTCATAATTTACACTCATTGTTAAACTCTTTATTAGCTTAACCATCTCAACTTTACCAACTCAACCAGCTCAACTCCATACTTAGACCTCTCACAGTCTAAACACAACACTCATCAATGACCTCCACATCAAGGCCTCATGCTTAATATTTTCTCCCACTAACTATTTTCAACTTTTATTCCACTCCGACGTTGCAACTTAACCATATGTTCAACTTATTTATACCACTTTTTCGTAATCATCGTCATTTAATCCTGAATGTCAAACTCAATATAACATCACCTTACAGTTTTCACCAACTTTCACCAATCATCTTGGTTGTTCGAATCAATCAACCACACCAAGCCATTTCACTACTAACTGATGGACCCTTAAAATGCCATGTCTCTCACATGCAAGTCTCGTTCTATAGGAATCTTTGAAACTTAATTATCAAGTCACATAAAACTAAATCCATCCTTGCCACTACTTATACAATTCCCCACCGATTGGTATCTCAATCTCTCAGAATATTCAAAGCTACCACAAACACTCAGTCATACCTCATTAATACTTAACCAAAACAATATTATCATTGTGCATTTTCCACACACTTTCCACCATAAGTGGCATATGCGATTATATATAACACTCCTCAATCCACTCTATCAGTACAACCAAGCTATCAACTTTTAGGCAACCGATCGCAATTCCAGTTTCCAACTATTATTACACATTCGCGCTTGATTCCATGACAATTTACCTTCTATAAGGGCTAATAATTCACCGTTTTAACCTGAACTCTTGATCATTACCAGCCTTCCTAGAAGGACACTCACTCAATCTGTCAACATCAATCTCGTTATTATCTCTTTCATCATAAGACGAGAATTCCAACAAATTTACTACCTCACTTGGAGCAGAAATTATTTCATCAAACTTACTTTACACCCACAATAGTGTTTCACTATCACACTTCAAAAAAAATTTACACACTATGCCTCACCTCTTGTATCCAATTCTGACATACTATTGTCCATTTACAAATATCTGACCTCATATTTTGCGTTAATCACATGGAAGAACTCTCTCAATACAGTGGGTAAAAACATTCTTAGGTTTTAACCGCTCGAGCTCTTGCTGTCCTCAGGGCCCCAGATGTAATGACCCACCGATCAGAGAATCCACCCATATGATCCATGCACTAATGATAAACTACCACCTGCTGACTGTGTTCTAATAGTATTCCCAACGTTTCTTATTTGAGCACTTATGTAGACCAACTCAACTATAATAGCAGTCTCATCACTGCGGGATACTTCCTCATCTCATATCACTCATATAACATAATAATAGTCTCCGGGAACATAATCCACACGGAGATGGCTACACACTCCGGGCACATAGGCCGCACAGAGATGGTAATATCAAGTCTCATAACGTGCACCCAGTGCACAGAGGAGTTCATATTTATATCACATCTGTATACAACAGCAAACGTGTACCCAGTACACAGGGGAGTTCATACTTATAACATATCCGTATATAACGGCAAAACTGGTACTCCGTACACTCCAGATCACACATGGACCCAGTCCATTTGGTGTCTGTCTCACCTCTGTATATATAACAGCAAAATATCTTTGGTATATTCACATGGGGCTATCCCCATAATCATAGCAGTAGTGGTATAATATACCCTGTTACATATAAGTCAATTCGTCTTACTCTCTCATTTCATTCTTCTCACTGATAGTTTACACATAAGTCACTATTATCATAATTCACATTCTCTTCGTAATTTCGTACACGTTTTCTAACTTTTAATAGTTTTTTCTGTCATGTTACCGTTCAAATCCATAGTCCATTATCTCTTCCTTGCTTATTCTTCTCACAGATTATTTTCTCTCTTACTTTGACTATTCAAGTGGCATAGTTCATAACATAATCTCTATTCCGTGAATCCAGAATTTTCTCAAAGTTCTGTACACATCTCACATATACTTCCCATCACACAGGGATCTTCTAAACATATTCGTCCTATCACAAAAGACTAATTTCACCTCAATCCGTGCACTGGAAAATTATATCAATCTTTGCACTAACACTTATACCTCAACTCATTAACTAATCTTATCATTTTTGTTTTGACATTACACATTAGCTCTTTTGCTAAACACATAATTCCACACTTTATTGTAACTTAGTTCATACACTAATCACATGATTTCCCATCAGGTTGTACATTAGCTCATTCTCTAATCATACAATCTCTTCAGATACTTCCCATCATCGGGGATTTCATTCGGCCTCATTGTCCTTTTACAAAAAAAAAAAATTAATAATTTACCTCAACACGGATAATTAGGCGCTCAGGCCGTCACAAGGTGTACATACATATATATGTATACTGGCACTTAGGCCATCACTGGATTATTATCCGTTTATTCATCAGAATAGGTATACTGGCCATCAGGCCATTAGGTATTATTCACAATGCATTACAACATCCACAAGTAATTAGGCCATTTAAATTACGATATTCATTCTCTGAGATTTCCAAGAGACCTCCATCATGGATCAATCCTCTTATGCTTCGTAACACCTGAATCTCTACATAGTAGCCATTTCCAAGGAGAATTCCACACATTAACGCACACATATAGTCATATTTGTTTCCTTCATGGCATATCGGTCAAGCTAAACCATTATTCCGTTACGGACAATCATACTCTCAATGAACCTTGTTCAATGCCATCCATGGCGATTCTCTCAACTTCTTCCTTATACATATAATACATAATTAATTCATCTCGCCTATGTTTAATCAGCACTACCTCCTTATGAGTTTAAATCCCATATTTCAATATATCTCAATTTAACAATTGACCAGCATTATAATTTCAAGTGGTCAAATCCCATAGGATTAATCATCAATTATTCTATTTATTTCTCTGCATGAACCATCTCAATTTGTTTAAGTGTACATCATCCATCAAGGACTTATAACTTCTAGTCAACATAAAATATTCAAACTCATGCCTAAGCATATCTGTTCATCATTTTCAATAACCCAACAGGTTCTAATCTTCCACCTTGATGAAGTCCCTCCACCACGTCCACCTGGACATAATTGTTTTTACTATACAACACATATACTTGGAAGCTTCACCAATACCTTTTCCATACTATGGACTCATCTCAATTATATATCTTTATTATTCATGGTACTACAAGGTTCATCCATGCAATACCGTACATATCATAGATTTGTTTACAACTTTCACTTACAATCCAGCTTTATAAATTTCATCTACAAGGTCAGACAAAACATTTAAGTATGTTTCCCTGAAGTCCTATAATATTCATATTTTACTTACTGCCATCTCTTGTCCATGAAGCAGTCAACACTGCATCCACAACATCAGGCTAAAGACTTACATTTGGTGCTCCACAGTTGCCACGTAGGCTTCTTACGATGACTACGCATGTAACACAAAGGAATGGGTTGATCAGACCCACACTAAGGAATCACATATGCAGTAATCGATAAGAATCTACATACAACTATGCAACACACAACACAACTATATATACATTATCAGAGTTCCCTAACAAAACTGCTCTGATACCATAAAATGTAACAGCCCGTTACGTACCGGTATTGTTAACATTAATTATGATATTAAGCGCAGTTACAATCACAGCAGTTCATTTATAAAACGCGAATAAATTTTTTTCCGATTATTACGCGAGCATTTAAAACATAAAAAGGCGTAATAATTAAAAGCTGTGACCGTAACCGTAAACTCTTGCGGAAGACTTATTTAAACTATTTTTATCACTTACGTTACTTATTATAAGTTACTAAGGAGTTCCCATAAACTCACTTAGCCAATTTCCAACTTTACGTTTTTTACCAATTCGAACATGTTTCACTCTAAGTTTTTCTGCGACCAAACCGATCGCAACCAACCCTTCTTCTCAGATTATATCTTTGTGTTACTTAATTCCCTTTTTAACAAGCTAACATACGCTCAATTCGGAGCTCATTTGCTCCGGTTATCGCCGTTTGAAGTTGGATAAGCAATTAGCCCAAACAACCCCAAAAACAGCTCCAAACCACTCACATTGCTCGAATTACTGCACTCAATCGACTCAACCATTTGCTCTCAAATTTTTATCCTACAAACTAGACATCTAAAACTTCATTTTGATATATCACACACTCAATTTGACTGAGAAACGAAGCGGGAATTAATTTCCCAAATCCGGTCCAGAATCTGCCTCAGGTGCAGGGGCACATGGGCAGTCCGTGTTTCTCTATTTATTTCAGGCCGAAGATCAACCCAGATTTTCCTTAAATTTTGACACAAGGTAGAGGACATCTCAACCTTCAAAATGGCATATGGCACGTCCCTAGGGGACCTCTATGGAGGGAGATATGCTCTCCCGAAGTTTGCCTAAAATCTGCCAATTCTACAGAAAATTCGCCAGAGTTTCCTTTGTTTTTCCAATAATCCCAAATTTGTAAAAGATCATTTAAACCTCAAATGTACCTAATAAACACATGATAATACAGTAATAATCCAATGGGTGGCACACACAAGGACCAACAACGCCTTGGGGCACTTACAACCCAATCCAGTTTATAGTTATTAAACATAGAGTCCATATTAATCATTCTTAAGTAGTTGCAATCACTAACACCTTTTTCATGCATATTTCCATCATACATATTATCATAACCTAAAATAGGCCTAAGGCCCTTCCATCATAATTAGACATGCATCAATACTATTACAATATGGCTTTACAAATTACAACTTGAAACTAAAACTTCAAATTACATTCTTCTAAAATTTCAACTTAATTTAAAAGACAACATAACCAAATACATCACTACTAGACTTAGGCAAAATGGCATGAACAAGATGCTAATGAAGCTACTAATAAATACAAATGACATGTTCATGCCCTAAGTCTAGCCTAGGCCACACGGCCAACAAAATGCAAAATAAGAAACGCTCCATCGCTCACTCTGCGGGCCTCTTGCCCGAGGCTCCTGCTCCACTGCTACCTCCTGAAATAAATGCCCCGAGACGGGGTGAGATATACGAATATATCTCAGTAACCAAGAGGTTCTGGAGAAAACTCCACCCAATGGTTCACTTCGATGCATATCAATAGAATACAACAACCACTTTGAAAACGGGATATAGCAAGGGATTTAGAGAATGGGGAATATAAAGAAAACAAAATACGACGATACGGGATGGTAACCCCAATTCCACGTACGCCCTCGGCATATATAAGCCTATGGGTATCATCCAAGGTGTGTTCACAGAAACCACAACCATGATGCCCAAACCAACCAAAACGCCAAAGACATTCCTAGTGTGCTCCTACCCGGATCACACACCATGACCGCAGTCAACTGGAACTCCCTCCTGGAGACCTATCCAGCGGAAGTCCGAAAATGCCCGAAGGCTAATAAAACTGTCTACTGGCCAGAGACTCGGTACATAAGTACCCATAGCAATAATGCATGCATGCTCATGTGTTATATACTATTCATACACACTTCCTACCGTTACCATCAACTGGCAAGGTGGAACAGAAAAGGGGAACAAGCCCCAGTACCAAGAGGTTACCTGAAATATTGTTTCCACAAGCTCCGCAGCAGCTTATCCCTCAACTCGGTACACAGCGGAATGCCTACACAGAGGACATTCCCAATCACTCTCAGTTCAACCCATACATGTTAATTTATAATTACACATGCAATGAACCCATTTCTTACCTCAATCCACTTGGTCCCGGACCAAGGGCAATTCACTGATTCAAGATTCGGGATTCAGGTCGACGTACGGCAACCTATACAATAACGTACATCCATCAGTACTCGTCAAATAGTATCAAAACGCAAAAACACAAAAATCCTCCCCATCCTCCCTTGATGGTTCGGCCATTGTAGGTGTAAATTTGAGATTTATTTTCCTAAATTTTCTTTCTCATTTTATAACACTCCCTTAGGTTGTTTAGAGGCTAGTTCAATCGTCGTTTTTCCGTTTTCCGACATTTACGCATCGTTTTGCGAAATATTTCATTCTGGGCTCATTTAGGTCTCTAACACAATTCATTTTTTTCCATTGATTCAAACACTCTCCAAGCACAACACAACCCATCTAAGCACCATATAACTACACAAATCATCATCCAAATCATTTTTCAACATCAATTCCTCAATCTTTCCTCAAAGAATCGAATTTTACCCTATGGCATTCCAAGGAATTTCCATACAACTTTAATCATTCCACACCTCATACAATCCTATTATATCAACATACAATCATACAACAACTCATCAATCCAATCCTAACACATTTTCAAAACTCAAAGTCATGACAACCTCAAAATTTTCTAAGTTAAAAATTCACATTTTTCATCAATAATTTTTATTGCATTTATGGCTACTACACATCATTCTAAGACACATTCATGTACAAACATTTTCCAATTGAGCTCTCTAAACACATCAATCCAACAAGCCCTCTTTAGGGTTCATAAATTCAACCACAAAATTAAACCATTGGAACACAAGGAAACTCACCCAAAAGCTTGGCACAAGGCTCCTCCTAAACATACTCCACCATTGGAGCATCAATCAACACCATTTTCACAAATCTAAAGGAAAGGGCCGCAGCTTTGGGGAGGGTTTTTCTCAAAATCTAGTGGCTTTCAAGGCTTGGGAGTACCACCAATGGATTTAGAAGGCCATTTCCATCAAATTTCAAGACAAGAATCAATGGATTTGGTGAAGAAATGGCTATGTTATGGTGAAATGAAATCTTGGAGGGGAAGGGCTATGGTGGCTGCGGGTTTGAGCAAGAAGAGGGAGGAAAGTGATAGATGAATAGTGCCAAGCACATGTGGCTTAAGTCACTTAAGTGGGGTGGGTCCCACCGCCACCTCACGCGATTTAAAACTAATCCGAATTTTCCTCCGATTCCACTAAACGTCCGTAAATTCACAACCTATTTAGAAACTCAAATTTTTAACATCAACTATTCCCCTTTAATTAGGCTTGATCAGATGAATTAAGAGTCCTCCATTCGTTCGGAGAAAACACTGTTTTAAGCTATTATGCGCGCCATTGGCACGCTTCCCCAAACTGTCTTAATTTCATCGAATATTATAAGAAATCATATTTCCTAACTCATTAGACCATTTTTAACTCATATTTGAAACCTAGAGCTCAAAACTCAATCGGCACGTTTTACGGTGCAATCGTACCGCGGTATTTTTACCCGCGAAATACACTATTCACTGATTTTTCTGAAACTTGCCTGTCCACTCAATTTTTCGTTCTGAACCCATTTCCAGGGTTATTTTTACCATCTGAGACCTTCTACTCAATTTTTATCTTCCTAGGGTTGCGTGTTGGCTAATTACCGTTTTGCCCTTTCTTTTTATTTTGGCCTAATCTTTTGGATTTTCACTAATCCATCACTTGATTGCTCACTTAATATTTTAATTACTTGATTTAAAATTGTGAGGTGTTATACTCCAAAACACATGAAATAGATAAAAGTTAGACGTGCTTACCTTTGAAAAATCTTCCCTTTCAAATTACCAAAAATAATAGAATACGTGTCCTCCACGCAATATTCTTTCCTAATAAATGAAAGAGAGCATAGACAAAGTAAATGATAGATATTCTAATATATTAAAATTCTAACTGATCCTCTAACCTACTCACTAACAAAACAAAAAGTGGAGTGCATTTAGACGTTCATCTACATTTAATGCAATTATTGACAATATATGTTATTCCTTAAAGATATTAAATTTTTTTGAGAAATTACAAATATTAAATACGAAGAAGAAAACTAATTTAAAATATAAAATTATACATGAACACAACATGTCTCTGTCTCACCAATTGTGTAGAAGTCTCCTACTCCACGTCCATTTATGTCTCTCCCTTTTTCACCTATGCGTAGACTCTTTTCTTTAATTATATTTAACAATGTCATTTTTTATTCTTGAAAGTAGGGTTGTCCTTGTTCAGGAACATCCATGCCTCTGCTTAATTAATACTTGTTATTAATACACTTGTTAGAAATAATTTTAAAAAAAATATTATAATACTAAATTGTACTATAACACCTCACAATTTTAAATCAAGTAATTAAAATATTAAGTGAGCAATCAAGTGATGGATTAGTGAAAATCCTAAAGATTAGGCCAAAATACAAAGAAAGGGCAAAATGGTAATTAGCCAACACGCAACCCTAGGAAGATAAAAATTGAGTAGAAGGTCTCAGATGGTAAAAATAACCCTGGAAATGGGTTCAGAACGAAAAATTGAGTGGATAGGCAAGTTTCAGAAAAATCAGTGAATAGTGTTTTTCGCGGGTAAAAATACCGCGTTACGATTGCACCGTAAAACGTGCCAGTTGAATTTTGAGCTCTAGGTTTCAAATATGAGTTAAAAATGGTCTAATGAGTTAGGAAATATGATTTCTTATAATATTCGATGAAATTAAGACAGTTTGGGGAAGCGTGCCAATGGCGCGCGTAATAGCTTAAAACAGTGTTTTCTCCGAACGAATGGAGGACTCTTAATTCATCTGATCAAGCCTAATTAAAGGGGAATAGTTAATGTTAAAAATTTGAGTTTCTAAATAGGTTGTGAATTTACGGACGTTTAGTGGAATCGGAGGAAAATTCGGATTAGTTTTAAATCGCGTGAGGTGGCGGTGGGACCCACCCCACTTAAGTGACTTAAGCCACATGTGCTTGGCACTATTCATGCATCACTTTCCTC
>NW_026900008.1:0-133483 GCF_033153095.1 Gastrolobium bilobum | reverse complement strand
AAGTGGAGCATCTCTTACGATGAACAAGGAAGAAGGTTTGGCCACATGACAACAAATCTGTAAGAGTGTGTTAATAAAGTTCACTGCTTTCAGGTTCCCGTGTAGCCATGTCATCAAAGTAAAGCGGCATGTACATCGATGCATCATAATGTACGATCCCACACTGTACATAGACCCTGCATACAGTGCCAAGATTCAATGCTTCTTTTTGGCTGGAACATAACCATAATTATAAAGAAAACATCATATGTGCTCATAATATTACCAAAGTAAACAACGATAATCATAGCAACTACAACAACTACATAAGTCGCGCAAAACATATAGTCACCAAGACAAGTGCAAAATATATACATAACAGTCCATTGTCCATAGGGTTTGAAGCAAAGTCAACCTAAACATAGACAGACACAACAAAATAACACATCAATGCTGTCGAGCATGATACCCTGCGCATTTAGCCTGATCATGGTCAAATGGTGACAGCATGCAAGTAAACCTGACATGTCAAACGGGGTTTCTCAACGGGGTTTCTCCTAATCCCCTGAGCATCAGCACCATCAACATCAGGATCTGCATCAGCACCGGGAACAGGTACGTCCTGCGCATGGCCAGGATAATCGCCATCAGTCGCCTCTCGCATAGCCTCGGCCAAATCCTGAGCAGAAAAATCCCCGAATGGCTGTGAATGTGGTGACTGCAAGAAACTCGTCGAGTACGCAGTGGGAGTGGCAATCACCGGGTCAGAATCATCTGGCTGAGCATGTGCAACTGATGGATCCTGTGGATCAGGTGTTGGCCTGTAGTACTCTGTGAATGAGTCTAAGCCCTGTGTGGGCTGTGAACTGCTACCGCCTGCATACATGGGAAACGACTGACATGGAAACCCATACTGACCCATAGGTGGCGCAGTCTGCCAGGGTGGATACTGTGCTGGATGAACCCCAGGCTGTGCACCGGAAAACTGCGGGGGCCACCAATACTGCTGAGAAGGACCTGTTGGAAATCCAGGGGAATAATACATCCCGGCGGGACGGGGGGGGCATGGGGGGGACTATAACAGGCGTATCAGCAACAAGAGGTGTGGAATGGTGAAGGGGCAAACCCTCGATACGCGAACGTCGAGAACGACGCTGGACAGGCGGAGGGTCCTGTGTATTACGTACCACCGGTGGGGCTGCGGGCTCGCCAGGATCTGTCAATCTGGTCATATCATCACACGCGGCAACTACCCTGCGTGACTCGTGATAAATCTGATCCATAGAGAACGATACCCGACCCTCTGGTGAAGTCATATGGACCACCGTCTCGGCGCGATCAGCCTGTAGTACAAACATGAATTAACTTGTTAGTGACTGAGAAACAAGATTATAAAACAACACATCAATAATATAACAACATACCACGTGCGTCGCAATCGCAGCCCTGCGGGTCATCCATCGACGGGTCACTCTATGATACCACCCCATATACTCACTGTTAACAGATAGGTGGCCCTGATCATTATGTGCAAGAGGCAAAAGCTCCTGTAGTACCAGAGAATCCCTATCCTCCCACTAAACGATAAAGAATCCATGTCTCTCCCTCCAATCTACGTCTGTCTTACCAGTAATGCTAATCGTCAAGAGGTCAAGACAACTTACCGGAGCATGTGGAACAGGCTGCTGAAATCCAAACTGCCGTAGAACTCGATCGGGCTGCTGATAGACAACGACCTGGTAACAAATAAGTGGACAGACAGAGATCCATCTGCGGACGGTGTCAGAAGGTGGTGGATGACCTTCGAAACCCAGGTACGGTCTCCAACAAAACTCACGTCTCCGCATAACGTCCAGACGATGCTGGTACCTGCGAATGTGTGTGCACACAGTCTGCCGCACATCATAACTGTTAAACCTGCAACAAATAGTCCACATGTATTACCATACAATAACCGCTAAAATATTAACAGCCTGCAATTTGAATAATTTACATTAACAACATTAATATTACCTGTGTCCATAAGCAGCATGTACATCAGTGACTTCGGGTACTCCAGGAGAGATAGGCGGGAATCTGGTCCACACCCATAATTGCAATAAGAGTGCACAACCACCCATTTCAGAACGTCTCCTGTCAGTGACTTGCACAATTCCTTATATAAGACGGCGAGAACTGCAGAGCCCCAACTGTAGGTTCCACACCGTTGAAAATTATCCAAATATGTTAAATATCTCGCAAGAACGAAGCTGGAAGCAGTGTCAACAAACAATGTCCCCCCGAGTATGCGCAAAATTAGTGCGCGAGTATATCTCATACGGTCAACCTCAGTGTTTGCGTGGCCTGCATAATCCCGAAACTTCTTCCATAGGAAGTGGAGACCCAGCAAGCCTCCAGACAAATCCCTACCAGCCTGTGGATTTACGCCTAAGTAGTCATTGACTAACTGCGTAAATGGATGTCGTCCGTGGCGCCCGGACACAACCTCACCATCAGTGGGCAATCCTAGTAGATGATGTACATCCTCCAGGGTAATGGTGACCTCGTCCATCCTCATATGAAATGTCTGTGTCTCTGGGCGCCATCGCTCGACAAGCGCAGACACAAGTGAATGATCTATCTGAAATCATAAAAAAATATGTGGTCAATCAGCAATAAATATATTATTATCACAATGCCATATGTCAAAGTCAGGATATAGTGATACAATAAAAAACTACTAACCTCATGATTGCGCAGGCGCACAATATGGTAGAAGCCAACCTGCCTCAGCCATGGCTCAATCTCTTCAGGAATGGCACGGTGATCATGTGTCGCAGCATGTCGCACATTAATCACACGATACGGGACATTCGGATCCTCACAGGTGTTCCACACATGTGTGGATATATGTTTCTCCTGTAAAGTTAGGAGAGTCTTGTCTGAAGGCCCAGGGTCAATCACGCTGCGTGGAGACCTAGGACGAGGTGCCTCATCATGCTCCATATCTAAATAAATTAATACAAAACAATTAAATTAATATTCATCAACCAAAAATTCATGAATATTTAGCTAAATAAATAAAATTAATAAAAGCACAATTCAAAGGTTTTTCTCCATTTAAGTTTCTGCTTTAACTAAATTAAAATAAATTGATAACCTATCGTGTCTAAGATCAATAGTAACTAACAATGAAATAAGTATTAAAACATAAATAATAAATTAAATTAATTAAACCTACAATTTTATAACTTAATAGATTCACATAATTTCCAACCTAAGGTTTCAAAATTTTAAGAATTAAACAATATTTCTAAATTATTAACGTTTATAAATTAATTAAAAAATTTAATTATGTAGACCTAACCATTCATTTATGCGTAAAATAAATTAACACATTTATTAACCTAATGGCTCAAATA
This sequence comes from Gastrolobium bilobum, assembly GCF_033153095.1. Taxonomy (NCBI): domain Eukaryota; kingdom Viridiplantae; phylum Streptophyta; class Magnoliopsida; order Fabales; family Fabaceae; genus Gastrolobium; species Gastrolobium bilobum. Next base: position 130,103 of record NW_026900008.1, on the reverse strand, counting down.
CCAACATTAAATAATATTAACACATTTTACTAGCCTAAGGTTTTAAAACCCTAAACCCAAAATCTAAATTTATAAATTATTAAGGTTTATATATTTTGTGCAAAATTTTTAATTATGTAGACCTAATCATTCATTCATGCGTAAAATAAATTCACACATTTATTAACCTAACGTTTCAAATACCAACATTAAATAATATTCACAAAATATTACAGCATAAATAAAAAAATTTATTTATATTATCCTAAGCATTATAGCATGGAATTCATTAACACATTTTACTGCACCACTAGGGATAGCCTAGTGGTGTTGGGTGTGTTTAGGGTGTATTAGGTGTGCGGTTCGATTCCCTGTAATGTCCAAAAAAAAATTAACACATTTTACTAGCCTAAGGTATCAAAAACCAAAATTAAATAACATTACACATGTATTAAAGCTTAAATAATAAATTAAATAAATTATAACTAATCATTTATGCATGATTTAAAATTATCACATTTACTAGCCTAAGGTTGGAAATAACAACATTAAATAATATACCACATTCACTAACCTAAAGTTTCAAGTATCAACACTAAATACTATAACATATTTACTAACCTAAAGTTTCAAGCCTAAACACTAAATAATATAACATATTTACTAATCTATTGTTTAAAGTATAAATATAAGATAATATAACCTATTTATAAAAAAAATATAATTAATGAAACAAACATATTATAAAAGCAATAAAACAAATTACTAACCTTGTAGAGAGAGAATGCACTTAGAGAGAGAGGGAGGGAGGGAGAGGATGAGAGGAAATGGTGGGGGGAGGGGTGGGGACCGTGGGTTTATATAGGAAAAAAATTGCACCTAATTCGCTACCCAAGGTAGCGAATTAGTGCCAAGCTGCCACGTGTCTGACATGCGCAGGGCAGCAGGTGACCGTTGCCACGTATTTCGCTACACAGTGTAGCGAAATATGGGTGGCTTGACACGTGTCCAAAAGGTGACTGACCAGGCTGACCTTTTGACCACGTATTTCGCTACACTGTGTAGCAAAATACGTGGACCAGTGAGGACGTGACACATCATCAGCCCTAATTCGCTACACTGTGTAGCGAATTAGCCTGTGTGGCAGTTTGGGAATTTTTACTGTGCGCGTGGTATTTTGGTAAATTTTATGATGAACAGTGGCAAATTGGTCACTGTTCCGCCTTTAGGAGGTGTATGCTCTCCATTAAAGGCAACTCTTGGAAACACAATGAAGGCAAGGGCATTCAGAGGAAGGAAGAGAATACCGGATACCAGAGTTGGAGATTTCAGAGAGAGAGAGGAGCTTGAAAGTGATTGAGCAACATTGATTCTTCTTCTTCTTCACGACTTCTTCTTCTTCTTTTTATTTCTTTGTTTTGTTTAAGCCAGCTATGTCTGGCTGATTTTCTTTTGCAGTTAGGGTCATGGATCCGATGTGAAACCTTTTGATATTTAAATTGTTTTTATAATTCTTTTATTTCAATTAGTTTTATTTTACCCTGAATGAAAATTTTATATACTTATTAGAACTGATCACTCTTATAGGATTTTGAGGGTTAGGACTCATAATAGACATATTGAGATTTTGATTCTGATTGGGGTAAAATAATAATTTGTGCATGATCTAGACATAGACTTGTATAAATTGCAGACTTCTTAATTCATTGAACTTAATGTTTAATTCAAAAAGGATTACTAAGACATTAGAATTCTAATTGGGTTAAAGAGTTAAATACATTAAGACACTAGAATTTAACCAATTAATTTAAAAAAGATGAATAGTCTGAATAATTAAATAATTGATTATAAGAATTAATTTAGATTAATAAGGGGGATCAAAGGTGAAGTGTGCCCTAACTACATTTCTTTATCATAGTTTCTTCAATCATATTTTTTTTTTTGGTAATCTTCAATCATACTTTTTATTTGTGTTGTTGCATGTTCTTGATTTTTATTGCAATTAAGTTTTGTTCTTTTATTTTTATTTTTATTCAAAATTTATTCTCTAAATCAGATTGGATTGTCCAAATTAAAGAAAATAGTTATATGCTTTAATCCTACTCTTTCTGACTATTTTATTATTTAAAACAATCGGTATACTTACCGTAATCGCAACAAGCACACGTAGTGAACCACACTTCACCTAGGTTCTTCCCCTTTACAAAAGTGGGATACCCCAAAGGGCAATCTAGAATATGTTAGCACCAAAATATATATATTTATTATATTATTTTATGTTACTTTATATCTTTTTTTTGGGTTATTAATAAGTGATATCGCAGGTAAATGGGCCAAAAGAGATTAAAAGGGCCCAAGCAAAAAAAAAAGAGTAAAAAGAGAAGCTGAGAAGAAAAAATGAAGCAGACACGTGGATGTGGATCAGTTTCAATTGGAAGGATCAATTCATGACCATTGGATGAAAGAAGAATGGACGACCACTGATGAAAAGTTTTCAGATTTAGTTTTTAGTTAATTTTTGGGGTTAAATAGAATAGAATAGATATCAGATTTTTAGATCGAGAGACTTAGAGAAAAATTTCAATCTTCGTTATTTTTTTCATAATTTAGAAAACTCGTGTGTTCTTCACTCCTTGAAATCTTCAAGATCCAGAATCTCAAGCATTGACAAGCTGAAGAAGAAAGGATCAAAGGAGGTGCATGCAAGTAGAGATTCAAGATCCTGCTCTAGTTTAGGATTGGTATTATGTTGAACAAATCTTCTGCGTTTATCTTTTAATGCATGTTTCTGTTTTCTTTAATCTTTGATTTTCGTTATCTGAATATGGGTTTCTAATTTCTTTTCTTTTTTGGGTATGATAAAAATGATTGGATAAATTTTTGATGTTCTTTGCTACTGTTTCTTTATCTCATTCGTTTGATTCTTTCACTTTTCAACTCAAGAACTTCATGGGAATGAAACTTGAGTATTTCAACAAAAAGAAATCTGGAAATGAATTTTTGTTAAGTGTCGAATGAACCCTTTTGGATTAGAGATAATCAAAGGTGATTTTTGATCTAATTTTCGAAGAAGATTCAAGAAGCTTTGGGAAAAGTTTTTCTTGAACCTTAATGTTGATTCTGGAAAGTTTCAACTAAACTTGTCGTGCAACTCAGAAACTGAGATAAACTCGCTGTAGCACTGTATGAATTTGCAGTTTGCAAATATTTTTGTCATCCATGATTTTTTGATATACTCAGAAGCTTTTAAACATTGATAAATCAATTCTTACTTTTTACATTAGTTTGATAATTGATAAAGACTACAAAACTTTCTTGTTCTAAAAAAAATCAATTAAATTTCAATTTCAGAATTTTTAATTCAGAAAAATAAATAAAAAATACTTCATACTGTTCCCTAAAACGATACTCTTTCTTTTAAAAAATTACTACTCAACAAATAACGAGATCAGACCTTATAACGCCTTCTCCTCCTCCTCTTTAATATGTATGACTCTTTAAAACTCACTTTCTTCATCCCTTTCATTCCTCCATTTCCAACTTATTATTCATCACCAGTAAAAGTACCAATGAATTTTCACTGATAATTTATGTTAAGCATATTTCTTTAGATGATAAATTTTTTTTTTTATCATAGCAATTTTTCTTTTGTTTAATTTGTAGCATTTGTAATTACGATTGCGGCTAAACTTGTAAAAAATTGATTAGTTTGAAAATTTCCGATAAAGGGTTTAAAATTCAAGAGTCAATATGAAGTTCAGAAATATCCTTGCTCTTATTGTGATCAAACGAAAATGATAAAACAGGAACACAACTTAAAACTACTAATTAAACTAAGGGTTTGTATTCATCATTTAACATGATTATAAAAAACTTCTTACACACACAACATTTTGTGGGACCCGCATGTTTTGAAGAAAAAAAAAAAAAAAAAAATTACGGCACGCAAAACAAATTTCTATAATGTAACACAATTATTTTTCCTACAACATAACTCTTGTAAAACCCTTAAACTAAAAGCAGAAAATCATCCTTATCATTCTCTGAGTAACATAATATATTCACAATTGCTGTATCGTGAATTTTATTTAGGCGAATAGACAGATCGGCTATATATATATTACAATACAATAACACAAGAAGGATAACGTATAGGATTATACAAGCGTAAGTTATCTAGAGATATAGGCATGGATTGATATAGGTGCTTTAGAAATGGAACGGTTGATCACTTATCAAAGCATGAGAAACTTCAGGGAACCATAGAGTCTTGTGGTTTTGGAGGGTGGTGGGGGAAAGTTGGCCCCTTCACAACTGGGGCAGGTTGGAGAGCTTTGGGTGGCTTCTTAACAGTTGTACTCGGTTTCTTGAAATACGGCCTCTTGAATGTTGGTTTGGGATGGAAAACTTGTTCAGATTTTGCTTCTTCCTCATCTTCTAGCCTTGCCTTTGGCCAACCATGATTATAAAAATACTTACCCGAGTCCATTTCTTTCCCTGCACAAGAAATATAAAAGAATATAATTTATACATCTCACACTTCTATATAAGCGGTACGATATTCTTACACAGTTACAATAAGATGATGTATTATTATTTATTTTTGTTTGTTGATTTATTTATATTCAATAACTCATATAATTAAAAAATTAAAGTATTTAGATATAAATAAAGAGTCAAGTTATGTTTATAATTTTATTTTTTTTACAAATTCTTACAATCTTAATTATATATTTCAGAAAATATACATATGAGTAAATATATTTCTTAAAATACATAGTTGAATTTATAAAAAAAATAGTAAATATAACTATTTCCATAAATAAAATCATAAATAATATAATTTATAGTGATGTAAAATAAGCTTGAGTGTGACTCAGTAGCAAGCTGCTCTCTCCTTCCTCAAAATTGTGGTCACGAATTTTGTATCCATGAATAGGTATTCATTTCTCAGTATCTAATAGGAACATACTTCTATGTGCACGTTAAAAACGGATATAAGGCCGATTTGGATGATTTTTTTTTCTTCAAACACTGATTTTTTTAAGAAAAATAATATTTATTAAAAAAATCTATTTGAATATCTTCTTTTAAAAAAAAAACAAAAAGAGAAATAATAAAAAAACAAAAATTTTTTTTTTTTTGAAATTAAAATTTTTAATTTCTAAACAAAACAAAAGTCAAAAGTCACATATTTTTTTTAAAAAAACTAATTATTGTTTTAAAAATCTAATTATAAAAAGAGTTCATTTTTTTGTAGTTATTGCATACAACTTATCTGCAGTAAGCTTAATACGACATTGTTTTGGGCGAAAATTATGATATTTTTGTAATTATAATTTATTTCAAAATAATTATAATCTTTATAATTATAATTATTTAATTTTTAAATTTTAAAATAATGTTATTTTGAGAATAAATACAGATAATTTATATGTATTATTCGTTATAAAAAATACTTTCTAAAAAAGGGAATTTTTTTAATCTTCTTCCCAACCCGATCTATGTATATATGTATAGTTTCAGCGTTCAATGCCCTTTCCTTAGTACTATATATGATAAAAGAAAAAAGATTGTGGGGATGAGTCACGCAAACCTGAAACCTCAGTTGTTGCTGCAGCAGATATAGCGTAACAGAAGCTGACAACTAGCACAAGGAGAACCCAGAAATGCACAAGTGAGCGTTGCACAGTAGAAGGCTTTCCCATTAAGAAAAACTACAGGGTAAGTGCAATCTAAGCTGAAGAAAGGAAATATCTGAAAGCTTGGGTTGCAATATTCCAGTAGCTCTTAAATAGGAGCATTTTGTAGTACTCCGTATTGGGAACCACTTTACTAAAAATAATAAAAAATGAATTCATATGAGTTATGACATTAATTGAAAAAAATAATAATAATAGATAATGTTAGGGGAGTTTATTTTTCATCTTTAATAAAAGATGTATTGAGTTTGAGTGGGGAATAATGAAAATATTTTCCTTAATAAATAGCTAGCTGGGGATAAACAGTACTTCTAGTGATCGAATGGATGATATCACCTGATCATATGCAGTTAGCGCCGTTCTTGTCTCTTTCTGGGTGATATACTGAAAGGATAAACATAACGTGGCAAGCCAAAGTCCATATAAATAATTTTGATTACAGATATTTAGGAATATAAGTTTTTTATTGTATTTTTATTTTTTAGCTTCTAGAATGTAGTAGCTGTAGCTGACGTGTATAGTGTTGTGCACCATTCTGTTAGAGTGGCTGACTCATTGATTCTGTTAGAATTTCTTAGCTGAGTTTGTTATTTTAAGCTTCTAGAATTTTTCCTTCGTTGTATAAAATAGGTGTTTTGTATACTGTTCAGATCAATCAATGAATATACAAATATTCTTCCAATCCTTCTTCTCTGCAATTTATTCATTGTAATATGGTATCAGATTAAAGAAATTTTTCCTCATGGCTAGAGGCAAGAACCCTGCTGCTACGGGTTCTGATTCCTCTGCCGATGATTTGTCCAGTCCTTTCTTTCTTCATTCTGTTGACCACCCTGGTCTTGTTCTAGTTGCTCATCCTCTTTCTGGGGCCAACTATCATACATGGCGTCGTTCCATGATCATGGCCCTCCAAGCCAAGAACAAGTATCATTTTGTTGATGGATCCTTATCTCCTCCTTCTACTGATGATTTACTTTACTCTTCCTGGGTTCGTTGCAACAGCATGGTTTCATCTTGGATTTTTCATGCTGTTGATCGCGATATTGCTGACAGTCTTCTCTATATCCCCACCGCTAGTGGCATTTGGACAGATCTCCGTGATCGATTCGAGCAAAGCAATGCTCCTCGCATTTTTCAATTGAAATCTCAGCTTGCTGCTCTTCGACAAGGACCTCTGGATGTCAGCGCTTATTTTACTCGGTTGAAAACTCTTTGGGATGGCCTTCGTGAGTTTCAACCGGTCCCAACCTGTAATTGCGGTGGCCTTCGCACCTTCAACCAGTACCAGGAGCAAGATTCCTCCATTCAATTCCTCATGGGACTGAACGAATCTTATGCTGCAACCAGAGCTCAAATTCTTCTCATGGAACCGCTTCCTTCACTCAGCCGGGTTTTCTCATTAGTTGTCCAGGAAGAACGCCAACGTTCCATCATGCCGGCATCATTTCCTGTTTCTGATCTTCAGCTCCTTCCTGCTGTGAATGCCACCAACGGACCGTCCAGACTTCGCCATGATCGTCCTTTTTGCACCCATTGTTCCCAGCAAGGCCACACCATCGAGAAGTGCTTCAAGCTGCACGGCTTTCCGCCTGGGTACAGAAGTCGCACCAAGCCCATGGACAATCCAACCCATCTGAATCAAGCCCATTTGTTTGCTGCCACTTTCCCCCATAATGGGCCTTTTACACCTCAGCCCAATCCATCTAATCCCCTCACTCTCACTCCTGATCAGCTTTCCCAAATATGTTCCCTGATTTCCACCCACATCTCACCGACAACGACATCCCCATCTGCATCCTCTGACCATGATTCTTCATCTCCATCTGTTGCCAATATTACTGGTATTTCTTCTACTCTTTCTCGTTCCTCTTGGATTTTGGACACCGGGGCTACCCATCATGTATGCTGTAATCTTTATTTTTTTACTTCCACAAAATTAATTTCTAATTTTTTCGTTTCTCTTCCTGATGGTACCACCATTACTGTACCTCGTGTAGGTTGTGTTTCTTTTCAAGGTTTTACCCTTTTTCCAGTTTTGTTTGTTCCCAAATTTCACTATAATCTCCTGTCTGTTAGTGCTTTGTCTGCTGCTCTTGGTGTATCTGCCACCTTTTCTGCTTCATCGTGTGTTTTGCAGGATCCTTCGAACTCCCACACGATTGGGACTGCTGATCGTATTGGAAATCTCTATGTTCTTCATGAGTCTCCTCGCGTTTTTGCTTCTGCATGTGCTGTTGAAGCTACTTTTTCCCTTTGGCATACCCGCCTCGGTCATCCTTCTTCCAACCGTCTATCCCTTTTGAAGTCTTTTTTAAATTTACCAGTTATTTCAACTCATTGTAATTCATCTTGTACTGTTTGTCCTCTTTCTAAACAGAGGCGTTTATCTTTCCCTTCTCATAACAATTTGTCAGAATCTACTTTTGATTTAATACATCTGGATGTCTGGGGTCCTTTTTCGCATTTGTCCATTGAAGGTTTTCGTTATTTTTTAACGATTGTTGATGATTGTAGTCGATACACATGGGTTTATTTTCTGCGTTCAAAGTCTGATGTTGTCAATATATTTCCTGAATTTTACTCTCTTGTTCTCACACAATTTAACAAGAAAATAAAATCTGTGCGCTCTGATAATGCTCCTGAGTTTAATTTTGACTCATTTTTCCGCACCAATGGCATCATTTCTTTTTGTTCTTGTGTTGATCGCCCACAACAAAACTCTGTTGTTGAGCGAAAACACCAACATATTTTAAATGTTGCTCGGTCTTTACTTTTTCAGTCTAATATCCTTTTGATTTATTGGTCTGATTGCATTCGTACGTCTGTGTATCTCATAAATCGTCTCCCATGTCCCATTCTTCAAAACAAGTCTCATTTTCAAGTTCTTTTCAGTAAGGATCCATCTTACTCTCATCTCAGGTCTTTTGGTTGTCTCTGTTTTGCATCCACTCTACCCAAGGATAGACATAAATTCTCTCCAAGGGTTGTTCCTGTGATTTTTCTTGGGTACCCCCCGGTTACAAAGCCTACAAAGTTTTGGATCCTGCCACAAATAAGGTTCTTATCACTAGAGACCTTGTTTTTCATGAGGATATCTTCCCTTTTATCAATAAGCCTACCCTTGATCACCCACATTTTCTCTCTGATTCTGTTCTTCCCACTCACACATTCCAACCTCTACAATCCCATCGTCCCTCTAGACCTACCAAACCACCCCCTTATTTACAAGACTTCGTTTGCTCTGCTGTTTCCACCAATACATACCCTTTATCCACTGTCCTATCATACAACCATTTATCCCCTTCTTTTAAGACTTTCATTAACTCAGCTTCTCTTCACATTGAACCCTCAACCTTTCATGAAGCTTCTAAAAATCCTCACTGGCAGCAGGCCATGAAACTTGAATTGGATGCTTTGGAATCAAATGGTACTTGGTCCCTTGTCCCTTTACCCCATGGTAAGAGGGCTATTGGCTGTAAATGGGTTTATAAATGCAAACTTCATGCGGATGGTACTTTGGAAAGGTATAAGGCTCGTTTGGTTGCCCAAGGTTTCACCCAACAAGAGGGCATAGATTTTTTTGAAACTTTTTCTCCAGTGGCTAAGATTGGCTCTGTCAGAATTTTACTTGCCTTGGCTGCAATTTCGGGTTGGGCTCTCCATCATCTGGACATCAACAATGCTTTCCTCCATGGAGAGCTTTCAGAGGAAGTTTACATGCGGCCTCCACTTGGCTTTCATCGTGAAGGGGAGTCTTCATCTTCCACTCTGGTTTGTAAGTTACACAAGTCTATTTATGGTCTAAAACAAGCATCCAGACAGTGGTTTTTGAAATTCTCCTCTGTTTTAATTTCACATGGTTTTAAACAGTCAACAGCTGATTCTTCTTTGTTTGTTAAAACACACGATGGAAAATTTTTGGCTCTTTTGGTGTATGTTGATGACATCATTGTGGCTGGTAATGATGGGGCCAAAATTGATGATCTGAAGTTTCTCCTAAATCAGTTTTTTAAGCTTAAGGATCTTGGAGAATTAAAATTTTTCCTTGGTATTGAAGTAGCAAGGAATTCTAAAGGAATATCACTGAATCAAAGAGGTTATGCTTTGAAGATCTTGTCTGATTCTGGTTTTATGGGCTGCAAACCAAGATCTACACCTATGGAACCTAATGGAAAGCTCTCCTTAGAAGAAGGGAAATTATTAGATGACCCAGCATCATATAGAAGGTTAATTGGCAGATTATTATACTTGACAATCACTAGGCCAGACATTTGTTTCACTGTCAACAAATTAAGCCAATTCCTTGCTCATCCCAGGGAGCCACACATGCAGGCTGCAAACAGACTACTGCAGTACATTAAAGGAACAGTTGGACAGGGGCTGTTCTATGGCTCTGAAAATATTGTGAAACTCAAGGCATTTGCGGATTCAGATTGGGCATCATGCCCTGATACAAGGAAGTCTGTCACGGGTTATGCAGTATTCATTGGAGAATCCTTGGTGTCATGGAGGTCTAAGAAACAAGCTACAATTTCAAGATCTTCTGCATAAGCAGAATATAGAGCAATGGCCAATGTTTGCTGTGAGTTAACTTGGATTAATTCTTTACTGGATGATTTGAATTTGAAACATGAGAAACCTGATTTGCTGTTTTGTGACAATAAGGCTGCTTTACACATAGCAGAAAATTCTGTTTTTCATGAAAGGACAAAACACATTGAAATTGATTGTCATTTGGTAAGGGAGAAAGTTCTCAAAGGTGATGTTAAGACTCTCCATGTTAGCACAAAAAGTCAATTGGCAGATATATTGACAAAGCCTCTTTTTCCTGCACAATTTAGTGTTCTCCTTTCCAAGATGGGAATTTCAAATATTTATTCTCCATCTTGAAGGGGAGTATTAGGAATATAAGTTTTTTATTGTATTTTTATTTCTTAGCTTCTAGAATGTAGTAGCTGTAGCTGACGTGTATAGTGTTGTGCACCATTCTGTTAGAGTGGCTGACTCATTGATTCTGTTAGAATTTCTTAGCTGAGTTTGTTATTTTAAGCTTCTAGAATTTTTCCTTCGTTGTATAAAATAGGTGTTTTGTATACTGTTCAGATCAATCAATGAATATACAAATATTCTTCCAATCCTTCTTCTCTGCAATTTATTCATTGTAATAGATATGATGAAACATCCTCATAAATATCCAAAAATGATAGGTAATTATCTGCATCGATTTATCGTTTCATGGCAATGAAAATGGCCACACCAAGTACCTCAATTGATAGTATTTACTAACACATGAGTTTATAATACACAAGATCGTTATTTTTATTTCATTGTTAAAACAAAATTTTACGTTCAATTTTAATTATTGGTGTATTTATATTTAACAATTCATGTATTTATTAAATCAGAGATATTAAATATAAATATGTTTATTTATATAGGATATGATTATTTGATGTCAGTGTCAAATAAAAAGTTTGATATCATTTGAATGTGTTAGATCAAAATAAATCAAAAAGAACATATACTTATAAATAAGAATCATTAGATTAAAGTAAGTTCACCGACTCTCTTAAACTTTTTATTCCATGCAATAATGTGGGATATTTTGCAATAGAGATATAATTGAGTGGGCCATGACATGAAACATGTCGTGTTCGATAACTTGGATGTACAAGGCGCAACTAGTCAATCCCACTGGCCACTGCCAATGACATAAGTTCGGAATTTCTATATGAGTCTTTAATTTACGCATCTAAATTAATTTAAAATTAATCGTTAATATTTATATAAATTAAAGTTTTTGCATGCTGCTTGGTGGTTTCTTTGTGGCTTGGTGATGTTGTGCGAGTGCGGTTACGTTGTATTTCAGGTTAAATTTTATTTTACTAGGAAAATGTAATTATTAGGGATCTGCAGAAAAATTGAGTTAGATAAGAAAGTTTAAAAAAAATTGTTTGATTGAATAAAATTTTACCAGAAAAATTAAGTGAAATTTCTGAATCTGTATTTAGTTGAAAATAAAATATTGATGAAAAAATTTATTGAAATTACAAAATAACCCTTTTAAAAACCCAAACCCTATCTAACCCTTTTATTTTATTTTTTTATCATCATCACTCTGCAAAACTCCAAACCCAAATATCTGCTCTGCTACGCGAATAACGCAGAGGGTTTGGGTTTTACTTGTTCAGGCTCTAGAATGAATGTCATAATGCAATTGCTTCAACTTTAAGTATGTCAGTTGAAGAACATACGGGGTCTAATCATCGTACACAGGTAGAACATCCAAATTTGGAGAATGCCACAAATTCTGAAATGGGAAATCCTCAACAAGTTAGTGAAAATGGAGATGCTGCAGCTTTAGTGAATGCTCTGCCTTCCACGATGGTGGCCTCTGAAGTCGATGCAAATCCGAAGCTTACAGTCATGCTACTCATCCTTAGAGTCGACCATCCTTGTTGATGCGGAAGATGATTGCCAATTGTGTGAACAGATACAACAAGATACAATATCACGTGTGAGGGTATTCTTGTCAATGTTTTGTACCCCAAAATAACTTATCCAATTTTCAGAAAAAATATCACCTTTCAAGTTGCTTTCTGAAACTGTATTTTTGTTGCTTTTTACATACAATGGTAGATAGCTAGGAAATTGGCATTGATGGGTAAATTTATGAAATAAGTGAACCAAACATGGAGAATTGACAAAACTGGAATCACTTTGCTAAGAAACAATGTAAAACTCCTGAACCAAACACTCCCTTAGAGAGGAGAGAAAGAGGGGGTTGACATTATTTGTGTGTTTGCACGTGACAACTAACAAAAGATATAATAAGGGCTTTTTAAAATGGGCAATGTTATTTAATAGAAATCAAGATTTAATAATCTTTCTGTAAATAGAATATAATATTATTTCCTGTACATATATAATTAGGTAATTTTCATTTTTTTCTTCATTCACTCTTTTCTTCATAAAATTCCACTCATTTACGTATATATGTGCTAGATAAAGTTATATCATATTTACACAAAACACATTAATCCCATGAACAAATTTATTACCAAGTTGACTATAAAAAATGGAAATGGATCCTCTAATGCGAAAAAAAACATGACATGGTCATGTGAGAAGATCACAACTATACAAAAGTAAATTAACGGTTATGATTTTGTAACTACCAATTTTAATATATTTTCTCTATCCTCCTTTATTATCATTGCCTTTGTATGGTTATGGTTTCCCACATAGTATGAATATATGCAGGTACATCATGTAAAAATAATAATTAACAATACATTAATGAAAAAAAAAAAGAAATAATTTTGGAATTAAACGGCCATAACTAATCATGTCAATTGATTTTCTACGAGGGTGAAGTGCCACCGATTAATTTGGGATATTTGGTTGTTTTGAGAGTTGAGTGGTGGAGAAATATTTTTTTGGATGTTGATTTGAGTGTTTTGTTTGAGTGAAAAGCGTTGCTTTCGGAGATTAGGTAGATTTAGATTCTGGGTATGCGAGATGCATTTAAAATTGGTGATTATAATTGTTGATAACAGTCTTGATTGATTTAAGCCCATAGGATTAGTTTAATAGTTAGGGGTTTGAGTATAAGTATGTTATATTAGGTTATATATTCAATTTTTTCTTGTATAAAAAAAAAAGTAGTGGCTTTAAATGATAGGCATGTGTATGTGCTTAGATATTGAGAGGTAAAAATAATTTTATCTTGTGTAATTCAAAATATTATCTTCTTGTAACGTGAATTTTCTGAAGATCTCTTTTATTTATTTATTTTCTTAAAAATTCTCTTTATGAATTATAATATATAACTTTATCTAATTGTGACAATATAAAATAATAATATTGATTGCAGATTAGGGAGCTATCAAAATGCATGTGAGACGCAATGCCATCATCATGCATGAAACCATCCAATAGCATAACTTCGTAAGTAAGGAAGCTACTTCAAGAACTAATACGAACCCACTGCCCCTTTATACTAATAAATAGAGGATAGCACTAGCTCGCCGCTACTCTAGCAAGGTAGTTTGGCAGTAAGAGATAAGACTATTAAGGCTCTAGCCAAACCTGCAGCCCAGAAATGGCCAATCAGAGGCCATACCGCCTCCTCAAGGCGGCATCTCAACTACTATATAAGCAAGGGGTACAAGCTCAGGTATGAATCAAGGAAGTGGTTGAGGCTAGATGCCTTTATGAATGAGTCTTTGTGGTGACTGTGTCCATTTGGATGAGTTTTTATTTCTTAAAAAATTGTTTTCTTTTTAAATAAAAATCCTTTTGAGAATTTTTAGATGTTTGGATAACAACTTTCTAGATAAACAAAATTTAAAATAAAAGTTAAAATGCTACTTTTTTTTTAGCTAGTAGTTGGTTGCTTTTGAAAAAAAGTAGAAATTAAAAGATAATATAATTTTTTTTTGGAAATAAGATAATATAAATTTTTAAAATAAAATTTTAACCTCGTCTTATCATATCTATTTTATCTCTCCTTATTCCACTGTCATACTCTTTTATCCAGTGTTGTTAAACTCGACCCGGTCGGAGTACTGGGTCACTGGGTCACTAGTCAGACCGGTGGGTCACTGGTCGGACCGGTTGACTCAGAAATATATAGATATATAAAAATATATATAAATATGAACATATAAATTTAATTATATTCTCCATATCTAAAATGAATTAAACAAGGTTCATTAAATAAGCTAAAAAATATGAAGCATAAATAAATAAAAATGTATGCTATTACTATGTCAATTTAAATTGTAACTCAGAATCTCCATAAACATATCTCTCAATGACATTGAACTCATGTTTTTTAAATCCAACTACATTAAAATGACATATGTCACATTCTCTAATTTATTATTCTACAAATTGCTTCAGTATTGGAAACTAAGAGGTCATTGTAGAAGAGTATACTAGCAAATAAAATTACAAAAAAAAATTTAAAATGAGTTTTACATTTTTTTTTATAAGATGAAACAGTTTTGGTTTTTTTTTTTTTTAAATGCATGACCCGACCGGGTCACTGGGTTTGGTCGGACTTGTCCGGATTTTGACCGGGTCGATGCATGACCGGTCCAATGCTTAACCCGAACAGGTCTGTTCACCGGGTTCCGGGTCGACCCGGCCGGGTCGGGCCGGATTTTACAACAGTGCTTTTATCTCTCCTTTATTGTAATTTTATTTATAATAAGTGCTTCTTTTTTATTTTAACATCCAAATAATTTTTCTATGTAAGAATGATTTTCATATCATACATTGAAACGTAAAATAATTTTATATTTTAAAAAAAAAATTAAAAAACAAACCACGCATAAAAAATCATTTTTTTAAAAACTCATTTAAACGGGCTAAGGAAAAGCAGCAGCATGGTTAAGGCTTTAATGTGTAACGTCAAGATATTTGCCCAGATATCTCCATTATTTCTGGATCTATAGTAGAAGCCCAATCAAAAAGGACGTTCACGATCCACAGGCCTTATCTCCATTATTTCTGCATCTATAGTTAGGCATATGAAAGTGTCCACCATCCACATCTATGCTTATCTTGATTTTTTAAGTGACTGGAAATCATATAAGTTTGAATTTATAACAAATGATTTTTTAATATGCAAAAAAAATAAATACAAAGAAATAAAATTAATAGAAAAAGTATTTGTCATTTAAAATGACAAACACTTTTCCCTTAAATAAAATAATTGTGTTTTGTACATATTTCGGTGAATTTTTTATATTTTCCATCCTCTACAAAATAAGGAAGAGAAAGAAAGAGAGAATATAAAACTCACCAAAATACTATTGTCACTTAAGATGACAAATTATATCATTTAAGATGATAAATTTTTTTCCAAAATTTGATTATATTTTAAAAAAAAATATTTTAAAATTAAAACCGATTAACCTAACCACTAACCAATCTGGTCCAACAATTGGATTGTATATACACTTGACCCAGTACCAAATTGAACCGGTTTGATAGTTGGAGTCAATGTTATCTGACCAGCTCAAACCAATATGGTCAACCTGGATCCCGTGAATCGGTCATCTAACCAGTTTGAGTTAAGTTTCGAACCGACCATGTTTCAGACTCGGTGAAAACTGGTTCGAACCGGACGGATTTTATCAAAATCAGTGAACTGGTCAGGTCATCAAAATCAGCTGGTCATGAATTTTTATTTAAAAAAAAAACTATATGTTGGTAAATACCTTATAATTACTAAATATGATTAGTTGATGATATTTGGTAGAGAAATTATATGTGGTCACCTGATACTTGATTTTTCTTTTTTCTTTGTTTATTTCTTTTACAATATATTATATATTGTTAATTATCATATATGACTTTTTTTATTCCTACAAAAATTATATATGTTTGCAGCCCGGGTCGAAGTGGCTTTAATTTGAGTATTTTTGTACATTTTTATATATAAAATATGGGTTTTCATGTATTAATCCGGATCATACGATTCAATCGATAGGTCAATAACCCGGTCGAGTCAATCATCGAGTTTGATAACATTAGTTGAAGTATCTTTTGGAATTTAATAGAATACTTTTAAATAGAATAAATTGGTGGGACTTTTTTTTTTGGTATGATGAGAAAAACAACCCATCAGAAAAACTATAAAACTGAAACTGTTCGAGTTCTACAAACAGGAGCTAAATCAGCCATAAAAATAGACTGAATCTGAAAAGGAGGAAAACAGAAAACAGACATATCAGGAACATAAGGATAGTCCAATGGATAATTTGCTAGCCAATCAGCACAATAATTTCCTTCTCTATATGTGTAGATAAGACGAACTCTCCATTCATCCCGTATTCGAGCCACCAAATGGGGATCACGGGCTGAACCACCCTTTCTAGACAATGGTGATTGCAGTTATTGAATCAGATTCAACAATTAAATTTTTCCAATCTTCCTCCCAAGCCATCTCCAAACCTTTGAGAATTCCCCAAAGTTCAGCATTGAGAGCATTACAAGTACCTATCCTGTATCAGAAACCTTTAAGCCAGTGACCCATATCATCTCTAGCAACTCCACCACAAGCAGCTAAGCCTTGAGAACTTCTTGCAGCTCCATCAGTATTTAATTTATTCCAATTCGCTTCTGGAGGATTCCATCTAACAAGAATTTCTGCTTTGTTTTTAACTAAGAGATGACTAGAAATAAATTGAAACGCCATATGGGATTCTGCCGCTGCATTGAGAACCAAATTCCTCTTATAATGATGAGAAGAAACAGCAGTGCCATGAATTAAATCATTTCTCCATCTCCAAGGCAACCAAACAGTAGTACCAAACACAATGCACCAAGGAGTATTATTTGTATACCTGTCCATGCAAGCTAATTTTTTTTCCAGCCAAGTATATAGATCATCAGTAAAAAAAGAATTGTCAAAACTGGTTGGCATTAATTCCTGCCAAAGCTTTTTAATATTCAAGCAATCCCTAAGCAAGTGCATAGAGCTCTCGGTTTCATGCAAACAGATAGAGCAGAAAGGATTACCCATATTAAAGGAACTCAATATATCCTTTGTTGGAAATTTATTATGAAGAACTTTCCACAAGAATAATCTAATCATTTGAACACCTTCCCAACTCCAAATCTTTTTCCAAATCATTGAATTACTATTCGGATCAGAAACATTACCTGCAAGAGTTTGGTAGATGCTCTTGACTGAAATCTGATCTGAGTTGTTTAAATTCCATCTCATGTAATCAGCTCCATCAATCTCATTTGGGGGTAAAATACTTTTAATTGATAACACAACATCAGTAGGAAGCCAACTAGCTAGTAATTGTAAGTCCCAATTACCCTGATCATCCACATACTCCTTTATTCTTTTGTTACTTTCCTCCCAAGGGATTGGATTTACAGCCAAGTCCATAAGCCTTTTTCCATCATGAATCCACTTGTCTTTCTAAAAAGAAATATCATTACCATTACCAATCTCCCAGTTTAAATGATTCTCTAATTTTTTTCCAGATAGAGCAGATGTACTTCCACAATCTTGAATCACCATCTCTACAGCTGAATAAGGCATTCCCTCTTTTTTGACCACTATATTTAGCCCTGAGAAGATGAACCCAGAATTTATCCGGATTAGCAAAGATATCCCAAGCCAGCTTACCTACAAAAGCATCATTCATCAAAATTAACTTCTTTAATCCCAAACCTCCCTCTGCTTTTGGTTTTGTCATAACCTCCCAGCTCACTAGATGCATCTTTTGTTTTTCCTCCGTATCCCCCCAAATGAAACCTCTTTGCAACTTTTCAATTTCATGACAGATTGATTTTGGGATTTTATCACATTGCATTTGAAAGAAAGGAATAGTAGACAGAACAGACTGAGCCAGGGTAATCCTTCCAACTTGAGAAAGACACTTTGACTGCCAGCCATTCAACTTATTTTGAACCTTTTCAACAATATTAGCATAAGCTTCCTTAGATGCTCTACCATGCTTCATCATTATTAACCCAATATTTTGATTGAGTCGATGAGTGGTCCTAATTTCTAATATCATTTTATTTTTATTTTCATTTTAAGTATAAAATAAATATTTTTTCAGTTTATTGATAATTTACATAATTAATTTTAGAATAGCCTTAATTAAAACAAACTGATGTAATGTAAGGTGCTAACTCTGTATGTAACCAACTCCCAAATCGGCAAACAAATTTATAAAAGGTATGGGATAGCAGCCTTTCCGAGCGAGCCTCTGGGATCTCCTGTAAACCCCCATGATGTGGTAAAGGGAGGATATTAGGGGAAGCAGTGATCTCCGTGCGTGGCGTGATAAGGAATCCTAGAAAAGATCGATTTAGACTCCCTCCCCTATTTTTTTTTATTGATTCAATACAATAGGGGAAAAGATCGTAAAGTTCCCTACCGAGACAACAGAAACTCTCAGGAATTTTCAATTCCGAAGGATTACCCTTTTGTTTGAGCAGGGGGCTTTACCAATGCTTAACGAATGGACCAATCCAAGACTTGGAATGCTACCATAATCGACATCTGCTCTTACCTTAGACGCACGATACCGAAATGGCTCTTCGCCATTATTTAATATTTTAGAAAAACCCAATAAAAAAAATGGAATAAGAAAACAACTTTTCCTTCTCTTTAATGTTCCGTGTTTTTTGATAAAACAAAAAAAAATGAGAAATTTTATAAGATTGAATAAAAAAATTCAATAAATCATTGGATATTGATAGAATTGCTATGCTTAGTGTGCGACTCGTTGGTTTTTGTATTTTAATTAAATAATTACGTATTTATTGCAGTTTTGAAAATAATTACGGATCTATTGCACAATGTGACGCCTCTTTTGGGCGTCACATGTGACGCCTTATTTAGGTGTCTCACCCTAAGGGGAGACGCCCCAATGGGGCGTCTCTCATGAGGTGTTGACACGTGTCAGTTTTTTTTTCAAAAAATAATAATTTAATCATAAAACTTCTTAAGGTCATAACTTTTGACTCAAGTATCCAATTCAGGTAATTCTTTTTTTGATTTCACATAACTTTTCGAGGTCTACGCAATGACATCTCATTTGATATATTTTATTTCTCACAAACATAATTTAAATTTAAATCAGGTAATCCTTCTTCCTTAGAGATTTATAATATTTATTTAATTATTTCCTTTATTAATACAGATTTCTCAAATTGATTTTTGAATTTAAATCACAAATCAAATCTTTATTTTGTTTTCGTTATTAATAATAATTTTTATTTTAAATTTAAATCACAAATCAAAATTTAAAAATGTGAACTCTGAATAGCCTTAATTAAAAATGTGAGACTTCTGACATGTGTCAACACCTGACACGTCACCAATCACGTCTAAATTGAGTTTCAAATAAGAGGCAATCACGCCTAATTTAGGTAATTTTATTTTTGAAAAACATTCATAAGCCATCATTAATTTCAGACCACAAATAATAACCCAGAAGCTTATAGCATTAATCATTAATTTCTAAAATAATATCCTTTCATCCTTAGAGATTTAGAATATTTATTTAATTATTTTCTTTATTTCTAAAGATTTTTCAAATTCAGTTTTTAGTTTAAATCACAAATCAAATCTTTATTTTGTTTTCCTTATTAATAATAATTTTTATTTTTATTTTAAATAACAAATCAAAATTTTATTTGTTTTTTTATATTAAATTACAAACCCAGAACTCGGAGGCTTCTGGATTTAACCGCTCTTATAATACCATTCTTGCAAATTAAAATTGTGTTTGTGAGAAATAAAATATGTCAAATGAGATGTCATTACTTAGATCATGAAAAGTTATGTGAAATCAAAAAAAGAATTACCTGATTTGGATACCCGAGTCAAAAGTTATGGCCTTCAGAAGTTTTATGATTAAATTATTTTATTTTTTGGAAAAAAATATGATACGTGTCAACATCTCACCCCTTAGGGTGAGACGCCTAAATGAGGCGTCACATGTGACGCCAAAAGGGGCGTCACATTGTGCAATAGATCCGTAATTATTTCCAAAACTGTAATAAATGCGTAATTATTTTATTAAATAGTATTAAATTAATTTTTTTGGCCTCCCAAATCCATTCTAACTTTTAAATACAAATGTATTTTTCACTGAGAGAATTCTTTTCAATATTTTTTCAAATATATCTCAGTGACTCCATCCATATTTTCCATTTTTTATTGTTCACTGCCCCACCTTGATCCAGGTTATACCACATGATGTATATATTCTTGAACAAAATTTGTTACTAGGAGTATTGATTATCTGCATGACAATAACCACTAAGCCCCTTGTATTGTTGTCATTTTGCTATATTTATTAATTTTTATATATCTTCGTATAAATTTAATTTATGCAATTCAACTTTGACCGATTAATTGAATCAATAAATTATTAACCCAATATTCTGATTGAGTCGATGAGTGGTCCTAATTTCTAATATCATTTTATTTTATTTTCATTTTAAGTATAAAATTAAGTTTATTAATAATTTACATAATTATTTTTAGAATAGCCTTAATTAAAACAAACTGATGTGATGTAAGGTGCTAACACCTTCTCTGTATGTAACCAACTCCCAAATCCATTCTAACTTTTAAATACAAATGTATTTTTCAATAATAGAATTCTTTTCAATATTTTTTCAAATATATCTAAGTGACTCCATCCATATTTTCCATTTTTTATTGTTCACTGCCCCACCTTGATCCAGGTTATACCACACGATGTATATATTCTTGAACAATTTTTGTTACTAGGAGTATTAATGATAATATAATGCTAATCACAAACCAAAACTCTTTAAAAAAAAAAAACACATAACTTTATGTGACAATATACCACTCGTGCTAAGGGCCCTTTGGATGAGCTTTTTTTCTTTAAAAGTTGCTGTTTTTCAAGAAAAAAAGCACTTCTCGTTTTTAGTTCGTTTGGATGTCTGTTTAAAAAAAAAGCAGAAGTCACAAAAAAGTCAAAAATTTACTTTTTCCAGAAGCTAAAAATTTTAACTTTTAAGAAAAGCAAAAGTCAAAAGTCAAATATTTTTTTCAAAACTAAATATTTTTATAAAAATATAAATAACTTTAACTTTTATAAAAAAAACACTTCTAAAATAAGGAAGAGATAAAAGTTACATTTTTGAGAAGTGCAACCAGACGGGCTTAAATCCATTGACCAACTGAAAATGTCACCCAACTAAGGAATTTCTTTATAGCACATGGCAAGCGCATTGTTTGAACAACGCCTATAATTGCATCAAAGATAAATACTGCTATATATTTCACATCATCAATACCTTGTTATTTATACACCAAGTTCTTTCAGTTTTCTTGGAGAAGACATCAAGGTACAACTAATTTACACAAGGTCAATGCAGAATAACAAATAAATGGTTATAGTTTCAATTAACCTGCAATTCTGATTCATTTGAAATATAGAGGCAACATATATTACAGAGTCTAGACAATCAAATGCAGATAACAAGCAAGGCCAGAACACCTTGAGAGGTGCTTCTTGGTTATTTATATATCAGGCTTCTTTTGGACCTTTCCCTACCAAAGTCATTAAAAAATCTTTGTAGTCTCCAGAGGTATCCCCAATGACATCATCATCAAGACTTGAGTTGTAGATGTTGGCATATTCAAACCTTACTTTCAAGAGGTCAATTTCAGCTCGAGTTACAATAGCTCTGTTGAGGGAATCTTCATCGGTTCCAAGCCCAAGAATGGAGTCTCTTACAACCTGTTGGTGGATACAAGTCAAGAAAAATGAGATTGGAATCAATTGCTGCATTCGAGTATTTTCAAAATAAATTGTCCAGTTGTGTAATATAATCTTGATGTAGCTTGAAAGAAATTAGAGTAAATACTTATTTCGATCTTCTAAAGATATAAATGTATAAATACATCAAATCGGTCCTCTAGACAACCAATTTAGTGAGAGGTTGTTCCAACTTAATCAGTGGTCTCAAGTTCGAGTCCCTAAAAATGCAGCTGTGTTAAAATTTGATAAGGAGAGCTTTGCTGCCCATGTGGTTGTATCAGGCACAAATCGAACTAGCCAAGTAATCGATGAATAGATAAATAATATAAAAAAAATGTCACAGTTAGATAGTAGAGAACTATTTTAATGTATTTATTATTTGAGAACCAAACTAATGATACATTGTATATTAGATGTTTACTCAAGGAATTATTATACAGTACCCCAAAAAGAATAAGGGAAAATAATTGAGAGAAACTATACAGTCATGTCATGGTGTAATACTAAAATTCATATTTGACCACTTTTCCAAAGAAAAAAGTTACTTGTAGATGGAAGAGAAAATTAAATTGTTAATCCATAATAACCTATACAATTAAACTGATATAATTCTATTTTGCCAGCACTACTAGTTTTAGCATAAAAAGTCCAAGAATTTTAGAAGTCACTAATTGTCAATATAGCAAGTATTGTTCAAAGTACTGATAAAGTTGGGCTTTGAAAATTAGAAACCAACGGTGGAAAGGGGCTGAACAGTGAAAGATAGGCAGTTTCTGTATTTCCTCAGCTGGCATAGTTCTTGAAAAGCATATTTAAATACATCATGAAAATTGATCAATAGATTCTGATGAATTGACAGCTTAGCATGATAAGACAATAACATCTAAGTTTAATAGATAATAATGTATTAGTTTAATAAGTCACACCCTGTCTTATGTAGAAGAAAATTAGTAGTTTACCTTTGCAAAATGTTTCTCAGGGCAGTCTATGCACCATACTGCCACATTTAAGAGAGATTCCAAATCACCCTTACCACAATTTTTTATGTCCTGTCAAGAAAATCATCCAAATTCCTATTGGATAAATAAAGTAATCATATATATATATATATATACACGCAGAGAGAGAGAAAGTATAAATTTGAACCACTATCAAGTAAAATGTTTGCACTATTAATAAACAAGATATTGTCACATCATTGTAGTAACTAAGGTTTTTAAATTCAAGTAAAAATGATTTAAGAGGCTTTAAAAAACTGACATGATATAAATCACTAGTAGTGTAAAATTTTACAGCTTTAGTGGATCAAAATTAAAGTCTTACATAAGAACTTAAGTTTTAAAGCAAAACCTGTTCCATAGTATTCCCATAGAGTTGCTTGTAGCATGCAAAAGTTTCCCGGAGCTGGAAAAGACTCCTGGTGCTAAGTATCCAAACAATGTGATCATCATCTAATTGCTTACTGTTGATTGCTTCATGTAGTTTTGATGCCTCTAACTTAGCAACCTCCAAATTTACAGCCACTTTGTCATACCTGTAGGAGCTTACTAGACCTACTAAAAGCTGCACAATACCCACATTACTTTTTCCAGAGGAAATCATAGAACAAAAGGGATATCATAAATGTGAGGGTGAATCATGAATGCAACAAACATTCTATCACTAATAGAAGCTTGAAAGTCCATTAGTCCTAAGTATCTGTAGATCTGATTATGACATTTTCAAACCTTGATTTTTAGATTCAAACCACGGTAAATAGGGGCATACATCCCTCACAGAAAAATATATGTGCTTGAGTTTACTAAATGAATGGTGTCTGTTCGGTCCTGGAAAGACCGTATTGCTATACCGTATGGTATGCGCTCAGAGATACTGTATAATCAGATGTATACTAGACTTATAGCCGATGTCCCAATCACTGCGCACAAGTAATAGGCTTATAGCCAGGACGTGGGTGTGTGCACAGTGTTGGCAGTAATAGAAAATAGGTTAAAAGTCTATCCCTGGGGTCTTTAACCTCTTATTTATAAGGGTTACCTCTTGGGCTTGTGTAGATCTTCCAGTTGTAGTAGGATTTAACTTCCTTTCTGTTGGGATAGGGACTCTATCCTTAGCTGCCTTACTGTTCTATATTGTTAGGATAATTGGAGAATTATCCTTTAAGGGATCCTTGGGCAGGTGGTTAAGATATGGAAATATTCCATAACAGTTGCCCCCCCAGCCCAGCAGTTCGGAAGCTCGGACTGCTGGGGTGCCTAAGTTTGATTGATAGGTCGACTCTACCGAGGTACTATGATCCTGCCTTGGGTCTGGTGTGACTACCTCTTCTGGGTTTAGCTTTTTATATTGGCTTCTTTTCTCTTGAAGTCTCTGAGTGGTGAGGCGGTGTTTGCCTTTTTTTGTTGACTTTGAGCTCGGCTTCTCTTGCCAAGGTTTTTTAGTTTTGACTAGGCTTATAGTCAGTCTTTTATATAGGCGTTCGCCTTAGTTTTAGGATGGCATTTCGTGCCTCCTTAATAATTAACCCGAATTTGCAGTTCCTGGCATTAAGTGTCGTGGTTCAAGATTTGGCTCGGTTTCGCACACCGAGATCTCTATTAGCGAATTTGACCTTTTGCAAAGGTGTATTGTACTTTAGGGAGCACGAATTTTCTTACTACGACTTCCCCCTTTTGGATTTGACTTGCTGCCTATATCTTAATTTTGGGAAGGTCTTCCATGCCTTCTTGAACGATTAGTCCGGCTTCGAATACTATGACTTCTCTTGTTTTTGATGGACTTGGTTTCTTTTGCCATAGTCTTGGATTCTTGAAGGAGGAGTTCGCCTCCTCGATTTTAAGCCTGAATATGTATACCGTGGCTTTTATTTTGAGTCCTGCTTCATTCGCGATGGCATTTTGATTTGAGGCCAGCCTGTTAGACCTTTGTGGCCAAAACCTTAACGACTTGGTTTTGTTGTTGTAGTCTTAAGTTACTAGGGCAGTTTTCTGCCTTCTTCATTTTGAACCCAGCTTCACATACCGTGGCTTTCTTTAAATTGACTTGGCTTTTGTCTTGTCTACACTTTTGAAGGCGGTATCTTTGCCTTTCTGATTTTAGCCCGGCTTAACGTACCGTGGCTTTACTGTTGGACTAGACTTTTTGCCATATTTTGTTTGAGCCTGGCTTCGCATACCGTGGCTTTCTACTTTAAGCAACGCTTCATTAGCGATGGATTTTTAATTTGAGGCTGGCATGTTGGGCCGCAAACTTTGTCATTTGGTTTTGTTGCCAAAATCTTGAATAGAAGCCCGACATCATATGCCGCCTCGATTTTTCTTTTATCTCAAATTGGGGTGTGATCCTTTTCTAGGATCACTATCTCTCCAAATTCGTCTTCTCGGATTGGAGTGTGATCCTTTTTGCTAGAATCACATCTCTCCAATTCCATCTTTCTTCTTCATCTTTTTTCGAATCGGGGTGTGATCCTTTTGCTAAGATCAAATCTCTCCAATTTCGTCTTCATTTTTATCGCGGATTGGGGTGTGGTCCTTTTGCTACGATCACATCTCTCTAATTCCGACTTCATTTTTATCTCAGATTGGGGTGTGATACTTTTCTTAGGATCACATCTCTCCTTTTCTGTCTTCATTTTGATCTTGGAGCCTGAAGCTATGGCTAAGCCTGAGTTGGAGTTCAAGGCTGAGGCCGAGCTTTAATTTTGAAGCTCTTCGTTTAGCTGAGCTCAAGGCTGAGGCCGAGCCAATAAATTTGAAGCCCTTAACTGGCTGAGTTGAAGATCAAGGCTGATGCCGAGCTTTCAAACTTGAAGCCCTTCATTGGGCTGAGTTGGAGCTCAAGGCTGAGGCCGAGCTATTAAACATGAAGCCTTTATTTGGGCTGAGTTGAAGCTCAATGCTGATGCCGAGCTTTTAAACTTGAAGCCCTTCATTGGGCTGAGTTGGAGCTCAAGGTTGAGGCCGAGCTATTAAACATGAAGCCCTTAGTTGGGCTGAGTTGAAGCTTGTAAGAACCCACGCCGTTAATTAAGGAAGTTAATTAATTAATTGTGTGAAGTTAGGAAATAATTCCAAACTTAACCCTAATAATTATTATGAGGCTTTAATGATTGTAGTAAGTGAGTAATAATGTTGGAAGCCGTTTTTCCGACGAAAAGTGCAGATACCGGTTCTGCTAGTCGGTATAAATGCGTACCGATGAAGTATCCCGGAAAATTATAATAAGTGCATGAATATTCCTAGAATAATATGTAGGACTGTGATTTCAAGTTTCAAGTTAAAATAATGAGAACTGATACTGGCTATGGAAAAGCACATACCGGAAAAGTTCTGCGAAAAATATAATAAAAATATGATAAATCTTGTACAATTGAGTAGGTTATGAATCCTAAGTTTGGGATTAAAATGCTAAGCGTAGAATTTAGCGCTAATACAGTGCGATTAAAACTTAAGTGGCTATATATAGCCTTGGCACATGATCCTAGGTTTATTTTTTGAGCCTCCATCGTGAGAATATCTGAGTGTAGGAGACCAGCCACCTTGCTACTCCTTTTCTTCTTCATTTTCTCACCAAAGACACCACCTTTGATCATGGTTTCTTCTCTTGATCAACCTATCTTGGTGTGAGCTACCTTGGGAGAGTGAGAGGACCTTGTTTCTGAGTTCTTGCTACTGCCTTGTGAGGTGTGAGGGGCTGAGTTTCTGGTTTTGGGGTTGTGGTGTCTTATTCTTGGTGCTTGGTGCTCCAAGAAGCTACCTTTGTGAAGAAAGGAACCATCTTGTGTGCCATTTTCGTTCTCTTCGAAGTCAGTACCTTGTAGCTGACTTGTGAGCTCCAAGAGCACCTTTGGTTGGCTGTTTTAAGCTTGGGTAAGTGTTACCACCTTTGATCTTGAGTTCTAATGGTTAAAAGAGATGTATTGGCATGTTTAATGAGCTAAACAAGTACGTAATATGAGTATGAACCTATATGTGCCTAAAAATGGAGTCTTGAACGTTTTTAATTGGTAAAAGTTGGGCCTTTGATGGATATCTTCGCGAAATGCAGAAACTGCATTCTGTCGCGAAATATCCGGATATGGGGATTTGGATATCCGGACATTGATATCCGGATATTGGCAGAGAGATATCCGGATATGCCCCCGACATATATCCGGATATTCTGGGTTTTCGAAGAACAGTAGCTGCACTGTTCATACAGAAGGCTATTGGGGGTTTGTGGACTCTAGTTTGAGGAAGTTGAACTTCTGTAATAATTAGTTAAGCCAGAATCTAAGTGATTAAGGGCTTGAGGCTTTGTGAGGAGCCTAAAGACGTAAAACGTAAAAGAGAAGCGTTGTCTTTATGTTTATGCTTATGAGCTTTGTTTATTGATATGATTGCTGGTCCAAATCAGATTGTGATTTTGCTGTGTTTGGACTTTGAGCATCGGTTGGATCTTGGCTTGGATTGTTAGCTTGCAAGGTAAGCTTTCGTGTCCTCGGTTTAGCCATTGTTGGTTCCACCAAGTCCCATGGGGGTATGGTTATATGCATGCTGTGTTACATGCTTTGATATTTGAAATGCTTTTGAGCTGTTAAGTGCAAATGCTTATGATATGTATGTGGTGTTCACCCGATGGGATGTGATCCTAAGGGTAGGTACGACAGGGCGCGTACTGTGTGGGTAATAGACGTATTCCTGCATTTCTCTGGCCAGTTGATTATAGCATTGACACACATGAC
Organism: Gastrolobium bilobum; assembly: GCF_033153095.1. NCBI lineage: Eukaryota > Viridiplantae > Streptophyta > Magnoliopsida > Fabales > Fabaceae > Gastrolobium > Gastrolobium bilobum. The sequence goes on along the minus strand of NW_026900008.1, from coordinate 102,408 downwards.
ATGATTATCTGCCATTTTGCACTATATCGGAAATAATGTTGATAAACTGATTTTGAACTTATATTGCACATGTAAGTGAGTTTGGGGTGGAAGATCCGTGAGGACCCCTTGTCTTACTGAGATTTCTTGTTTAGAGATCTCACCCCACGTTTGGGGACGCTTATTTCAGGTTCAGGTAACTTGGGGGCTGATGCCTCTGGCGGCAGGAGGCCAGAGCTTTGTTGATGATTATTGTTGTTTATATGTTGACATATTTGAATGCTGGATATATCTGCTGATATTATGTTTTTAGCTTGCTTTTAGTATGTTGCTGTTGTTGAGACTTTTGTTGGGCTTTGTTGCCTTATTTGGGTGAGCATGGGGATTGTCCATGCCACTTTGATTTCTGTTATGTTTGAGTTTAACTGAGTTGTATAAACTATCAGAGTTCTCCGGTCTACGTGTTGTAGTTCCGTGACTAGAGACATATTTATGTTGTTAATTTAATGAGGTATTTCAGTTAGATGTCCTTTGCAATTTACATATAGGCAATGTTTTGAAAATGATTAAGTAATCAAGTTGGTAATGAATAATGACATCATAATTGAAAAGAAAAAGATATTCTGCATTTTTAATAAAGCGCAGCTTAATACGATGATATGATAACATTACCGGATATATACAGGGTGTTACATTTTATGGTATCAGAGCAATGGTTCGAGGGAAAAGCCTGTATGTATTGCAATAATTAGGATGCTTGGTTGTGTCTGTCTTGTGTGTTTGCTCCGTTGGACTTTATTATGATGATGCATATGTGATCACATTGCGTGGGCCTGATCAACTCATAATTTGTGTAACTTATGCAGAGTCATGGTAGGATCTAGGAGAACTCGCGAGACTATTGAGGGTCAACCCGACCCAATCCTGACTGCATTGGCTGAGATGGAGGAGGCCACTAGATTGGCCAATGTGGCAATGATGGACGCCGCTAGAGAAGTGAACCAGAAGGCCACGGAGGATCCTCTTGAGGTAAATCGGTTGGCGAACATGACCATGTTGGAGGAGATGAGGGTTGGTCCTGCTGTTGGCCAGTATCCTCCGCATCCACCTCCACCGCCACCACCGCTGCCGCCTCCACCTAGTGTTCAGGACGAGAGCCTGAGTCACATTGGTAGTGCTACTCATGTCACTGGGGTGATGGAACCCTTTATGGAGCCTGCTGAGGACCGTGACGTGATTGACCGTAGGCTGAACGCTTTCAGAAAGCATAAGCCACCTTCTTTTGTTGGGTCCTTGGATCCCATTGCTGCGGCGAGATGGCTGCAATCGCTGGACAAGATCTTTCGGGTCATGCAGTGTACTGATCCGCAGAAGCTGATGTTTGCAACCTACATGCTGGAGGGCGATGCCCATGCGTGGTTGACGAACACCTCTCGTGCTTATGAGATGCAGGGTCATGTGATGACGTGGCCATTCTTCGAGGATTGCTTTCTGGGTCGGTATTTCCCCTATGACGCGCAGGAGAGGAAGCAGGGGGAGTTCGACAGGTTGGTTCAGGGTTCGTTGTCTGTTGACGAGTACCTGGCCAAGTTCAATGAACTTGTGAAGTTTGCACACTTTTGGATGGCAGTGCCTACTCCGACGTTTTTTGCTGCTAAGTTCCGCAGGGGACTTAGTGAGGTGATTGCAGAGCATATTGCTAAAGCTGCTTCGAGGGATTTTGGTACACTGGTTCAGCAGTGTAAGTACATTAAGAATGTATGCATTACAAGCAAGGCGAAGAAGGCCAAGATTGAGGAGACGAAGGGGACTGGTAGTTCCACTCCCACTTCCTGGAGAAATATGAAGTTTGGTCCGAAAGGAAAGGGAAAGCAGTTTGCGACTAGGCCGGCGCCTGGTCAGTTGAAGAGGACTACTTCTTCACAGTAGGGAAGTTTTGCGAAGCCTTATTCCACTCCGAGATTCGAGGTGCAAAAAGGAGCATGTGGGACGTTGTGCTTCGGGGCAGTTGGTGTGCTTTCAGTGTGGCAAGGAGGGCCACTTTTCTAGAGACTGTCTGTCGTCGACGGCGAGAGCTGTAGCTGTTTAGGAAGTTCCATTTCAGATGGTTCTCTTGGCATCTACTTCAGCACCTGCAGTGCCACCTGCCACTGGATGTGTGTACACGTTGGATCGCCAGCAGTCGGATAGAGCTCCGAACCTGGTCAGAGGTACTGTCTCTATTGGTGATTCATCTGTTGATGTGTTATTTGATTTCGGGGCTACGCATTCTTTTGTTGCAACCCCGATTACTGTGGGGCTTGAGCTGCCCATGTCTGTGCTTTCTCCACCGTTGCGGGTGACCACCGCCACCGAAAAAATATGTGATTCTACCACTGTACAGCACGATGTAGCGTTTCAGTGGGACGGTCGTGAGTTCTCGGTAGATCTGATAGGATTGCCGATGGCCAACTTGGAGATTATTTTGGGCATGGATTGGTTGTCCAGAAATTGTGCATTGATTGATTGCTGTGCAAAGCGCGTGGTGATGTCTCTGTGTGATTCCACAATTAGTTCCTCGCCATATATTTTGTTGTTGCAAGCTAGGAAGACCTTGAGAGCAGGGGCATTTGGCTATGTCATGTTGGGAGGTTTGGTGAGTGGGACACAGGAGGATATCACTGGCATTCCTGTGGTGAGGGAATTCCTCGGAGTGTTTCCTGAGGAGATTCCTGAGTTTCCGCCTCAGAGGGAGATATAATTCTCTATTGACTTGTTGCCTGGTGTGGGGCTTATTTCATTAGCTCCATATCGGATGTCGCCACCGTAGTTGGCAGAGCTGAAGAAGCATATTGAGGATCTTTCAGTGAAAGATTTCATTCAGCCGAGTGAGTCTCCTTGGGGAGCACCGATCATCTTCGTGAAGAAGAAGGACAGGACAATGCGATTGCGCACCGACTACAGGCAGTTGAACAAGGTGACGATCAAGAACAAGTATCTCTTTCCTCATATTGACGATCTGTTGGATCAGTTCAGGGGTGCTTGCGTGTATTCGAAGATTGATCTCCGGTCCGGATACCATCAGATTCGGGTGAAGCCGGATGATGTCCCTAAGACTGCGTTTCGTTCGCGATACTGTCATTTTGAGTATTTGGTGATTCCTTTTGGACTCACCAATGCACCCGCAGTGTTCATGGATTACATGAACAGGATTTTCCAGCCGTATCTGGATCAGTTTGTGATCGCCTTCATTGACGACATTCTAATTTACTCCAAGACTGAGGAGGAGCATGCGCAGCATCTGAGGATTGTTCTGCAAGTGCTGAAAGAGAAAAAAAATTTATGCTAAGCCTTCTAAGTGTGAGTTTTGGCTCAAATCAGTCAATTTCCTTGGGCATGTGATTTCAGCAAAAGGAGTCGCAGTGGATCCCAACAAGATCAAAGCCGTGCTAGATTGGGAGAGGCCCAAGACAGTTACGGAAGTGAGGAGCTTCTTAGGTTTGGCAGGTTACTATCGGAGGTTCATCAAGGGATTCTCCATGATGGTTCTTCCTTTGACTCGCCTTACCCGAAAAGAGACTCTATTTGTGTGGACTCACGAGTGTGAGGAGTGCTTTCAGGAGTTGAAGGAGAGATTGATGACGTCACCTGTGTTGATCCTTCCTGATCCTGAGGAGCAGTTTGAGCTTTACTGTGATGCTTCTGGAAAGGGGTTGGGTTGTGTTTTGATGCAGTCTGGTAGAGCTATTGCTTTTGCTTCGAGGCAGTTGAAACCTCATGAGGAGAACTACCTGACTCATGATTTGGAGTTGGCTGCGTTTGTGTTTGCTTTCAAGATTTGGAGGCATTATCTGTTCGGTATGCAGTTTGCTGTGTTCAGTGACCACAAGATCTTGAAGTATCTGTTTGATCATAAGGAGCTGAACATGAGGCAGAGAAGATGGATGGAGTTTCTGAAGGACTACGACTTTGAGTTGAAGTACCATCCTGGAAAGGCCAATGTGGTAGCCGATGCTCTGAGTCGCAAATTCGTGAGTTTATCTAATTTGACGATGGGTGACTTCGATGTCATAGAGAAGTTTCGAGATCTGGAAGTGACTTCCTTGTTTGGGGGTTCACTTCTCGAGATGGAGACTGTGAGAGTCAGGAACGAGCTTATGGAGAAGATCCAAGAGGCGCAAGTGCAGAGAGAGTGCGTTGACTATGTGAAGAACCAAGACAGTGTGTCTTGGAATGATGATGGACTTCTATTGTTTCAAAAGTGGATTGTGATTCCTCGAGGTCCTTTGACCGAAGAGGTTATGGTAGAGGCCCATAAAGGCCAGTTTACTGTCCACCCTGGTGCGACAAAGATGTATCAAGACTTGAAGAGGAATTTCTAATGGGCAGGAATGAAGAAGGACATAGTTGTGTATGTGTCCAAGTGTTTGATTTGCCAGAAGGTGAAGATAGAACACCAGAAGCCGTCTGGTAAACTTTAACCTCTTGAGATTCCGGAATGGAAATGGGAGAGCATTTCCATGGACTTCGTTTTGGGTTTGCCGAAGACTCAGGTTGGATGTGACTCTATATGGGTCATTGTGGACAGCCTGACGAAGTCTGCCCATTTTCTTCTAGTGAAGGTGAGCTTCACTACAGAGCAATTGGCCAAACTGTATGTTCGTGAGATCGTGAGGCTTCACGGGATGCCCGAGAGTATCATTAGTGATAGGGACCCAAAGTTCACATCTCAGTTCTGGGAGGCGCTGTAGGAAGCTTTTGGAACTCAGTTGAGACTGAGTACAGCCTATCACCCTCAGACTGATGGACAGACTGAGCGGAATATGCAGAACTTAGAGGACGTATTGCGGGCTTGCACGTTGGAGCAGGGCTCGGCATGGGATAGGTACCTTCCGTTGGTTAAGTTTTTGTATAACAACAGTTTTCATGCTAGCCTGGGCATGGCACCCTACGAGGCGTTGTATGGTAGGAGGTGTCGTACTCCTATCTGTTGGTCTGAGGTTGGGGATTGTGAGTTGTTTGGCTTGGACTTTGTCCAAGATACCACCCTGCAGATCCAGATTATCAGGGAAAAGCTGAAGCAGACGCAGAATCGCCAGAAGAGTTACTACGATGTCAAGCATCGTCCACTGGAGTTCAGTGAGGGTGAGCACGTGTTGTGAAACTTTCACCTGTCACCGGTGTTGGACGGGCACTCAGAGTGAGGAAGCTGAGCCCGCGATATATTGGGCCATACCAGATCCTTGGTAGAGTAGGACCTGTTGCCTACCGGCTTGCCTTGCCTTCGAACTTGGCCAACATTCGCGACGTGTTTTACGTGTCTTAGCTTCGTAAGTATGTAACGGATCCTTCGCACATGGTGCAATCGGATGATGTGGAGGTTCGGGAGAACCTAAAGACTCCCGTCGGACCACTCAAGATTCTCGATCGTGGCGAGAAGCAGCTGAGGAGCAAGATCATCCCGATGGTCAAAGTGCAATGGTCAGGAAGAACTCCTGAGGAGTGTACCCTGGAGCGAGAGGACGAGCTTCTCCGGCAGTATCCCGATTTTCGAGACAGGTATATTCTGATTTTGAAGACAAAATCCTAAAAGGTGGGGTGAATATAAGAACTCGCACTGTTAATTAAGGAAGTTAATTAATTAATTGTGTGAAGTTAGAAAATAATTCCATAATTGACCATAATAATTATTATAAGGCTTTAATGATTGTAGTAAGTGAGTAATAATGTTGGAAGCCGCTTTTCTGACGAAAAGTGCATGTACCGGTTCTGCTAGTCGGTATAAATGCGTACCGATGAAGTATCCCATAAAATTATAATAAGTGCATGAATATTCTGAGAATAATATGTAGGACTATGATTTCAAGTTTCAAGTTAAAATAATGAGAACTGGTGCCAGAACTGATACTGGCTATGAAAAAGCGTGTACCATAAAGGTGCTGCGAAAAATATAATAAAAATATGATAAATCTTGTAAAATTGAGTAGGTTCTGAATCATAAGTTTGGGATTAAAATGCTAAGCGTAGCATTTAGCGCTAATACAGTGCGATCAAAACTTAAGTGGCTATATATAGCCTTGGTACATGATCCTAGGTTTATTTTGTGAGCCTCTAGCGTGAGAAATTTTGAGTGTAGGAGACCAGCCACCTTGCTACTCATTTTCTTCTTCATTTTCTCACCAAAGACACCACCTTTGATCATGGTTTCTTCTCTTGATTAACCTATCTTGGTGTGAGCTACCTTTGGAGAGTGAGAGGACCTTGTTTCTGAGTTCTTGCTACTGCCTTGTGAGGTGTGAGGGGCTGAGTTTCTGGTTTTGGGGTTGTGGTGTCTTATTCTTGGTGCTTGGTGCTCCAAGAAGCTACCTTTATGAAGAAAGGAACCACCTTGTGTGCCATTTTCGTTCTCTTCGAAGTAAGTACCTTGGAGCTAACTTGTGAGCTCCAAGAGCACATTTGGTTGGCTGTTTTAAGCTTGGGTAAGTGTTACCACCTTTGATCTTGAGTTCTAATGGTTAAAATAGATGTCTTGGCATGTTTAATGAGTTAAACAAGTATGTAATATGAGTATGAACCTATATGTGCCTAAAAATGGAGTCTTGAACGTTTTTAATTGGTAAAAGTTGGGCCTTTGATGGATATCTTCGCGAAATGCAGAAACTGCATTCTGTCGCGAAATATCCGGATATTGATATCCGGATATGGGGATCTGGATATCCGGATATTGGCAGAGAGATATCCGGATATGCCCCCGACATATATCCGGATATTCTAGGTTTTCGAAGAACAGTAGCTGCACTGTTCATACAGAAAGGCTATTGGGGGTTTATGGACCCTAGTTTAAGGAAGTTGAACTTCTGTAATAATTAGTTAAGCCAGAATCTAAGTGATTAAGGGCTTGAAGCTTTGTGAGGAGCCTAAAGACGTAAAACGTAAAAGAGAAGCGTTGTCTTTATGTTTATGCTTATGAGCTTTGTTTATTGATATGATTGCTGGTCCAAATCAGATTGTGATTCTGCTGTGTTTGGACTTTGAGCATCGGTTGGACTCTTGGCTTGGATTGTTAGCTTGCAAGGTAAGCTTTCGTGTCCTCGGTTTAGCCATTGTTGGTTCCACCATGTCCCGTGTGGGTATGGTTATATGCATGTTGTGTTACATGCTTTGATATTTGAAATGCTTTTGAGCTGTTAAGTGCAAATGCTTATGATATGTATGTGGTGTTCACCCGATGGGATGTGATCCTAAGGGTAGGTACGGCAGGACGCGTACTGTGTGGGTAATAGACGTATTCCTGCATTTCTCTGGTCAGTAGATTATAGCATTGACACACATGACATGATTATCTGCCCTTTTGCACTATTTCGAAAATAATGTTGATAAACTTCTTTTGAACTTATATTGCACATGTAAGTGAGCTTGGGGTGGGAGATCCATAAGGACCCCTTGTCTTACTGAGATTTGTTGTTTAGAGATCTCGCCCCACGTTTGGGGCACATATTTCAGGTTCAGGTAACTTGGGGGCTGATGCCTCTGGCGGCAGGAGGCCAGAGCTTAGTTGATGATTATTGTTGTTTATATGCTGACATGTTTAGATGCTGGATATATCTGCTGATGTTATGTTTTTAGCTTGCTTTTAGTATTTTGCTGTTGTTGAGACTTCTGTTGGGCTTTGTTGCCTTATTTGGGTGAGCATGGGGATTGTCCATGTCACTTTGATTTCTGTTATGTTTGAGTTTAACTGAGTTGTATAAACTATCAGGGTTGTCCGGTCTACGTGTTGTAGTTCCGTAACTAGAGACATATTTATGTTGTTAATTTAATGAGGTATTTCAGTTAGATGTCCTTTGCAATTTACATACCGGCAATGTTTTGAAAATGATTAAGTAATCAAGTTGGTAATGAATAATGACATCATAATTGAAAAGAAAAAGATATTCCTCATTTTTAAATAAGCGCAGCTTAATACGATGATATGATAACATTACCGGATATATACGGGGTGTTACAAAGCTCAAGGCTGATGTCGAGCTTTTAATCTTGAAGCCCTTCATTGGGCTGAGTTGGAGCTCAAGGCTGAGGCCGAGCTATTAAACTTGAAGCCCTTAGTTGGGCTGAGTTGAAGCTCAAGGCTGATGCCGAGCTTTTAATCTTGAAGCCCTTCATTGGGCTGAGTTGGAGCTCAAGGATGAGGCCGAACTATTAAACTTGAAGCCCTTAGTTGGGCTGAGTTGGAGCTCAAGGCTGATTCCGAGCTTTTAATCTAGAAGCCTTTAGTCGGGCTGAGTTGGAGCTCAAGGCCGAGGCCGAGCTATTAAACTTGAAGCCCTTCATTGGGCTGAGTTAGAGCTCAAGGCTGAGGCCGAGCTAATAAACTTGAAGCCCTTAGTTGGGCTGAGTTGAAGATCAAGGCTGAGGCTGAGCTAATATATTTGAAGCCCTTCATTGGGCTGAGTTGGAGCTCAAGGATGAGGCTGAACTATTAAACTTGAAGCCCTTAGTTGGGCTGAGTTGGAGCTCAAGGCTGATTCCGAGCTTTTAATCTTGAAGCCTTTCGTCGGGCTGAGTTGAAGCTCAATGCCGAGGCCGAGCTATTAAACTTGAAGCCCTTCATTGGGCTGAGTTAGAGCTCAAGGCTGAGGCCGAGCTAATAAACTTGAAGCCCTTAGTTGGGCTGAGTTGAAGATCAAGGCTGAGGCTGAGCTAATATATTTGAAGCCCTTCACTGGGCTGAGTTGAAGCTCAAGGCTGATGCCGAGCTTTTAAACTTGAAGCCCTTCATTGGGCTAAGTTGGAGCTCAAGGCCGAGGCCGAGCTATTAAACTTGAAGCCCTTAGTTGGGCTGAGTTGAAGTTCAAGGCCGAGGCCGAGCTATTAAACTTGAAGCCCTTCATTGGGCTGAGTTGAAGCTCAAGGCTGAGGCCGAGCTAATATATTTGAAGCCCTTCACTGGGCTGAGTTGAAGCTCAAGGCTGATGCCGAGCTTTTAAACTTGAAGCCTTTCATTGGGCTAAGTTGGAGCTCAAGGCTGAGGCCGAGCTATTAAACTTGAAGCCCTTCATTGGGCTGAGTTGGAGCTCAAGGCTGAGGCCGAGCTGATAAACTTGAAACCCTTAGTTGGGCTGAGTTGGAGCTCAAGGCTGAGGCCGAGCTAATAAACTTGAAACACTTAGTTGGGCTGAGTTGAAGCTCAAGGCTGAGGCCGAGCTAATATATTTGAAGCCCTTCACTGGGCTGAGTTGAAGCTCAAGGCTGATGCGGAGCTTTTAAACTTGAAGCCCTTCATTAGGCTAAGTTGGAGCTCAAGGCCGAGGCCGAGCTATTAAACTTGAAGCCTTTCATTGGCTGAGTTGAAGCTCAAGGCTGAGGCCGAGCTAATATATTTGAAGCCCTTCACCGGGCTGAGTTGAAGCTCAAGGCTAATGCCGAGCTTTTAAACTTGAAGCCCTTCATTGGGCTAAGTTAGAGCTTAAGGCTGAGGCCGAGCTATTAAACTTGAAGCCCTTATTTGATCTGAGTTGAAGCTTAAGGCTGATGCCGAGCTTTTAATCTTGAAGCCCTTCATTGGGCTGAGTTGAAGCTCAAAGCTGAGGCCGAGCTATTAAACTTGAAGCCCTTAATTGGGCTGAGTTGGAGCTCAAGGCTGATGCCGAGCTTTTAATCTTGAAGCCCTTCGTTGGGCTGAGTTGGAGCTCAAGGCCGAGGCCGAGCTATTAAACTTGAAGCCCTTCATTGGGCTGAGTTGGAGCTCAAAGCTGAGGTCGAGCTATTAAACATGAAGCCCTTAGTTGGGCTGAGTTGAAGCTCAAGGCTGATGCCGAGCATTTAAACTTGATGCCCTTAGTTGGGCTGAGTTGAAGCTCAAGGCTGAGGCCGAGCTAATATATTTGAAGCCCTTCACTGGGCTGAGTTGAAGCTCAAGGCTGATGCCGAGCTTTTAAACTTGAAGCCCTTAGTTTGGCTGAGTTGAAGCTGAAGGCTGATGCCGAGCTTTTACTCTTGAATTGCGACGACGAGATTCTCTGTCAAATCGTCATCTGCTTGGATCTAGAGCTCCATTCTAGACCTCTCGGAGGATCAAAAGCCCTTTTTGCGGTAGGGTTTGTCTCCTTATATATATGTGGTTTCAACAATTTCAGGGTGCGCGAGTTATCCTGCAATCTGTGGTTTTGTTCTATATTGCACGTGTTCACCGTGGATGGGAGTCGAAATTTGCCGTTCTCACAGACGGCGCCAATGTTCGGTCTTGGAAAGACCGTATTGCTATACCGTATGGTATGCGCTCAGAGATACTGTATAATCAGATGTATACTAGGCTTATAGCCGATGTCCCAATCACTGTGCACAAGCAATAGGCTTATAGCCAAGACGTGGGTGTGTGCACAGTATTGACAATAATAGTAAATAGGTTAAAAGTCTATCCCTGGGGTCTTTAACCTCTTATTTATAAGGGTTACCTCTTGGGCTTGTGTAGATCTCCCAGTTGTAGTAGGATTTAACTTCCTTTCTGTTGGGATAGGGACTTTATCCTTAGCTGCCTTACTGTTTTATATTGTTAGGATAATTGGAGAATTATCCTTTAAGGGATCCTTGAGTAGGTGGTTAGGATATGGAAATATTCCATAACAGTGTCAAATCTACAGAAATTAAATTTCAAAATTCATTGAAATTCTTGCTTCTTCATCATCTCCATCATCATTTTTATTTTTTTCTCTAAATCCTCCCACCTCTAAACATGATTCCTCAAGAACATTACTTTGGTGAAGAAAAATACATGATTTAAGAAACAGCCTTTAATAATAGATTGACCAATCTCTTCTGTAAAACCTTTTTCATTCTCTTGTTTTACCTCATGTTACTACGCAACATCCTACATTATTTTCACTCTCTTGTATACTCAAATGAGGTTGAACTCAAGAAAACTAGAGCCTTATATCATAGTGTTAAGAATTTTGGAGCTATTCAAGCACCTTTACCTGTTGTCAAATAACTATTTCTCACTTGATGAACATTTGAGCCTGACTACACAAACTCAGCTAAATGTTTCTGTTCTGTGCGTGTAAGAAACTTCATATTCTGTTGTCCAAAAAAAAGAAAGAAGAGAAACTTCATGTTCTTACCTTTTTGAGGGGCTGAGAAACAGAAGCTATAATGTCCTCCTCAAGTGAGCAATCAAAGAGAGAGCAGTAAGCCTGCCTCACAGCCATCAAATGGTTAGGAGTTGATGCACATGCTATTTCAACCAGAACCTGTAGCTCTTTAATCCCTTTCCACCTAGCCTTCAATGCATCCTTTGCCAGTTTCGCATGCCTTTCTGGAGGATCGTAAGTCCAGAGAATTATAGCATTCTGTTAGGCATCACAAGTCTGAGTCAAAGTCTTTTATAGTAGATCACATGATTATTTATGCAAAAAGGCATAGTTTGAAAATCAGATTATTTTTTCCATGGATGAAAGGAATCATGTTACAAGAGTATATACAATTGTTAGGACAAACATCACTCACTATCTTGACTGTATAGTTCTAACATTGAAGGATATATTTCCTTGATCTTTATAATTGCCATCTTCATGGAAGATAACTAAGCATATAAATCACAGTTTTCTCACATGAATCTGAATTGGCACGCGAGCAAAGATGAACTTGGTTTACATTATATATTTTTCTTTCATTTCTCTCTTCTTAGAACCTCTTTTGTCTTCTTTTCTTTTCTTTTTTTATTGAATAAAGCACGAAGAAACCCATAATAGCAGACAAATAACTTATGTGATCTTAAGCTCCCCTAGAAGAGGAAAAATTGAAACAACGAAAAACATTCAGGTGAGAGAGAAAATTAAATGGCTTTTTTGTAACAATGAAAATGCATTTCAATCCTTCATGAACATTAAAAAAATCCCAGTCAAAAATGGCCTTTTTTAAGATTATCTCCTTAATTTTTTGTTTAATTCCCTTGATAATCATTTTCAGAATAGTCAACTAATTAGGAAGAAGAAGTTTGACCAAAGCTGGTTGGCAACCTAGCTGTTTTTGTTTTTAAGATTATCTCTCTCTGCGTGTGTCTATATATATATATATAGAGAGAGAGAGAGAATATATATATATATATATATATATATATATATATATATATAGAGAGAGAGAGAGAGAGAGAGAAGAGAAAGTTTAGACCCCTTAGCTTTTTCTTCACAATAACAGGCTACAGCTATTGGGAAAATTTTGAGCTATTCTTAAATCAAATTAGCATAAAACTGAAATCCAGAGAAAGAAATAGAATACATGATTGATCAATGCTGGTTGGCAACCTACATGCTAAGCATAAATGACCAATTTGCATCAAAGAAAAACTACAGTTTCAAATTAACACAAGCAATCAATAAAAGTGTCATTATTTCAATTGACATCTATCATATGCCAATAAAATACAAAATTGAAGAATTGTTTCTTAAAAACAAAACAAAAGAGAAAGCCAAATAAAGCATGACATACTCTAAAATCACCGGAGAGCTCAGAATGGAGACGATCAATGAGTGATTCATTGTAAAGCTGCTGATAAGTTTCTTTGATTTCCTTCCTTTGTTGGGCATTCCTGTGTCCTAATACCAATATTACCTCCTTCTCATCTGTCCCAAATCCTATATCCATTTTCCCACAAGCATTATCATCATGAACAACCATCTAATGCCAAAATTAACTCATATACACATAACCATAAACCAAGGGGGAAAAAAGACTCAAAATGCAAAAGCATAGAGGACAATATCTCCAATGTCCCAAGAACAAAATTCCATCCATCGCTAATAAAGCCAATAAATAAATAAATAAACTACCCTCTGCTATTACAAACCATTTGCAACCATGCAAATTAAACTATAATGTTTGTGGAAAACCCATTAACACAGAAAAAAAAAAAAAAAAAAAAAAAACTACAAAATTTCAGTTTTTAGCATAACTCTTGCTGCCCAAATTCAGTGATCACTAAATCATCACAAAAAAATAAAAAATAAAGAAAACCCAATTCCTGTTTCAACTTTCTTCAGCATTATTATATGACCCTATATATGTTTGATATATATGTAGAGAGAGAGAGAGAGAGAGAGAGAGAGAGAGACCTTGGAAAGCCTTTCTAAGTCGTTCACTGTCATGGGTAGGAGAAGGAACAAACTCTGGCAGTTTCAATGAAGCCATTTCTCAGGAACAAAGATGAGTTTTCAGTGACAACAAATCCAAGTTAAAGAAACTGTTCCCACGTTGTTTTGTATGTTTCAGCTGTTTTCCCCCCTCAATGCAATAAAACTAAGATTTTAACAACTATTTTTCTGCTTTACTATTTTGCCCCTGGTCTCAAATTTGGAAACTCCAACTAAAGTCCTCTTTGTTTATGTATTTTTAGATGTGGACATTCGTTCTCTTGAATTGTGGAGAAACTCCCCAGAATTTGGACATATTTATCTTTATGCCCTAGGAAGTTTTTTAATTATCCATTTCTAGAAACTGCTTAATTTTTTTTTTTATACATAGAAACTGATTAATTTGTTTCATGATGTATGTTACTTTAAGAATAACTTTTCATCTTTTTAATCAAATTTATTAATAAGCTTTTTAATTATATATTGAATAATTTTTTTATATTTTTGGTATTAAGATAATTGTGAAAAATATATATTTTTTAGAAAATTATTAATTAGTATCTTCTAGTCTACATACATATTTGGAAATAAATTATATTTTAAAAAAAATTATCTCGAAAATTTTTTAAACAAAATGTTTTTATTTCAAAAAAATAATCAATAATGTCAAAATACACTGTTAAAAATAATAAATAAACAAATGATGCATTAAAAATAAAAAACACGTTTGCTGTTTTTGTAATACTTTTTTGTGGTGAGCTGTTTTTGTAATACATTAATTTCCTTCCATTAATTTGAATATTCAAGGTGGCAGAGCGTTTCTTTATTTCACATTCATACCTACCGTCCTTTGAAAGAGAATAAATTAAAACTCGTGGAACGCATTGGTTTGTACTCTCAAAAATCCAAAACGATTTCATGACAATCATTATATTATCTCACACTATTTTTCAAAATAAATAATTCTTTCTTTGAATGGTTTTTGAAAAAAAAAAAAATTTGATAATATGTTCTATTTTTATTCCGAAAATGAGAATTGTGTTTGATAACATAACAGAAAATTATTTCTATTAAACATAAAAAAATTCAGATCATCACTTTCCTTTTCATATGGTGTGATGGTGGTGGTCATTGTGGCATGGTGGTGGCGGAGGTAGCGATCGTGGTGGTGGTGGTGATGACAGTGACTGCAGCAATGGTAGTGGTAATAGTAGCATTGTGATGGTAGTAGTGGTGATGATGATAGTGGCTGTAACGATGACAATAGTGATGGTGGTTGTTGATAGTGGCGACAATGGTGGCATGGTGATGGTAGTGGCGGTGGTGGTGACAATAGTGGTTGCGGCGATGGTGGTAGTGGTGCTGGTGGCAGTGGCGGTGATGGTGGTGGTGGTGACGACGGCGGCGACAATAGTGGTGGTGGCCGTGTCGGGATGGTAGTTGTGGTGGTGGTGAAGATGATAGTGATAGAGAGTGGTTGAGAGAGATAAGTGTTTTTCATTTTGTGTCCGAAAACAAAAAAGTAAAAAAAAAATATATTCTTTTTTCTGTTCCCTAACACAGAAATTGAACTGTTTCATCTTCGGGAACAAAAAAATAAACTAATTTTGTCAACCATTGTTTCTATCCATTTCTATTCTCCGGAACAAAAATTGAAAAAACAAATTATTTTGGGAATGTTGTCATGTACTCCCTAAGGTGCATGGCATTATGTCCACAGTGAACATTAAGTGGGGGAAAAAGTGTGTGAAAGTAATGAATTAAAAAATAAAGAGTAAATACCATTTTTAGTCCCTGGCAATATCCATGGAGTCCTTTTCAGTCCCTAGCAATAAAAAAAGGACAAATTGGTCCCTGAAATAACAAAAAAGAGGCCACGTTCATCCTTCTGTTAACTCCCACCTAACGACCCAACTAACGGTGCACAGTTGGCACGTTAGTTTGCTGACGCGGCTTGGATGTGGGACACCGTGGAAGACGAGACGACAACGTTTTGATCCATGTCAAAACCACAAGGGCCATTTTGGTCCCTGTCAAAATGTACGAGGACGTTTTTAGTCCCTGACAATAAGCACAGGGCCCTTATTGGTCCCTAACCAAAGAAAAATAGGCACATGACTTCATTGCTTTTCTATGCAGTCCAATTTTGCAAAACAGAAGTGCATTACATCAGAAACATGAGGGCAATCCATTTGTTCATCACAAAGTAATTGAACTAAATTTCATTACAAAGTAAAATACTCCTTCTTGGCATTTTATTTCAATGAAGTTTGTGTTTCTAACTGAAGTTTCGACCTTATTAACGATTATTCATTTTTTTTTCAATGTTAATTAAGCTTCCCACTTTGTTAAAAGGGATTCTTGGCTCTTGCAAACAACTTTTACGATTCCTAAAATACTATGAATTGCTTTAATTCTCTTAGTCTGTATAAGACATAGCGTTATGCGATTTACGAACAATATCTTCAGTAGTGTAGCATTACAATTATACTATTTATTTTTCTATAAAAGATAATTGCATGAGTGTTGATATTTAAATACAAAGAAAAATTAGAGAAGAAGCCAGGTAACTTGAGAGGAAGCAGCCCACCTCCACCAAATCCACAATAGGCAAATGAGCTGTTGAGTAATGAAACAATGATTGCAGCAACCAGTGGCACACGAAGAAGATTATTGGCCTTCATGAGCACACCTGGTTTTAGGCCACCAAAGCCCGCCTCAAGAAAATGACCTGCTGCTGTATATGACCTGTGAGTGGTGCATAAGCCAACTGAGAAGGGTTTATTATTATGTGACTGACTTTCTTTTGTAAATTCTGGCCATTATGTATTTGGAGGCCTTATTATGTCAATGTTTTTTTTGTAAATTCTGGCCATATTGTATTAGAGGCCTTTCTTTTAATTCCTGACAGTTGGCTTTATTTTGTAATGCACTACTGTACATCCATGTCTTCAAATATAATGATACTCAAATCATTTTCAGCCTATTATGTTTCACAGGGTTGATGAATGTTTAAGTTTATCATTTTTGATGTTTTTTAACTAATATACGTAGTTGTAGTTCTTGTACATCCATGTCTTCTGGTTTAACAAATTGGACTGCATACAAATCCAATTTAATGTCATGTTCCTGTTTTGCAAAATTAGATTGCACTCCTGTTTCTGATGTAATGCACTTCTATTTTGCAAAATTGGACTGCATAGAAAAGCAATGAAGTCATGTGCATATTTTTCTCTGGTTAAGGACCAATAAGGGCCCCGTGCTTTTTGTCAGGGACTAAAAACGTCCTCGTGCATTTTGACAGAGACCAAAAAGACCCTCGTGATTTTGACAGGGACCAAAATGTCGTCGTCTCGTCTTCCACGGTGTCCCACATCCAAGCCGCGTCAGCAAACTAACGTGCCAACTGTGCACCGTTAGTTGGGCCGTTAGGTGGAAGTTAACGGAATGATGAACGTGGCCTCTTTTTTGTTATTTCAGGGATCAATTTGTCCCTTTTTTATTGCTAGGGACTGAAAAAGGTTTCGTGTATATTGTCAGGGACTAAAAAGGGTATTTACTCAAAAATAAAAATAAAATTAGGAGGACCTTGAGTCCCGACAGTAAGTTTGTATAAGTATCTGTACTCATGTAAATTTGATTGCAAATCATGATTTGCAATTGGAGGTGACTAATCAATTACTTTATCTTGTCTCCTAATCTCGAATTTAATCTTTAATTAAATTCATATTCATATAACCCGTACATGTATTAAAATATAAGATTCAATGTATGAAATAAAAAACGGAAAAAAAAAAATCAAAATATGAGATTCAGATTGATCACAACATGTTTATGAATAATTTTATGCAGAACTTCTGACCAAGTGAGCCTCTTATATGTTGTTAAGATATATAGCGGATCTTAACTTGTTGTAGAGAAAGGAAAAAGAGAATGAAAAGTAACTGAAATCAGGTTCTTGAATATTAATTCTAAATAAATGTACGAGATAAATAAGGATCATTTTTTATTACAATCACTCCCTTAACTAATCACTAGTTTAGTTACACGTGGGCTACATATCAGCAAATTTGTGGCAACGTCATAAACCATACACTAACTACCTAACTCCATATAACCCTAACAATTAAAGGAACCTTGTCCTCAAGGTTCAAATTCGGATAATGCAATTGAAGGCTAGTTTGCGTCCTCGGGTAAAGCATGGGACCATTGAATCAGCCATTGATGGTGAGCTCCTCTCTTATCAGCGATCTCTCGCGAACATAACAACTATGATTGGAGATTGAACTGGAAATTTTCATGACGTAGTTCGGGTAAAGTAGGAACTAAATTGTGTTTCTCTCCATGAAAAGGCTTTAGAACTGAGATTTGGAAAAAGGGTGTATATGGTACCCTATTGGCAGTCCCAAATGATAGGAAACTGGACTTAAAACATGAGTTATAGGAAAAGGGCCAAGGTACCTCTTTGCCAATTTTTGACTAGAACCAAGTCTCCCATGGACAAAGAGACATCCTTCCAGTGTCTATCCAATTGAATCTTCATTCTGTTCTGGGTCTCTTGCAAATGTTTCTTCAGTCTCGTGAGTAATTCATTACAGTGGAGTAATGTTGCATCCACTGCTTCCACTTTTACCATTCCTCTTGGGTAATAAGGAATCATAGTAGGTAGCTTACCGTATAACGTTTGAAAGGGACTCATTCCACTTGAAGAATGAATTGTTGTGTTGTAGTGAGATTTAGCCTGCCCCAAATATGAATACCAACAACAATTTTCATCATAATAGAATAAATTAATGTATTGCTCCAAATATCTATTAGTTACCTCCATTTGACCATCTAATTAAGGATGGTATGTTATGCTTGTTCGAAGTGTGGTACTACTGAATTTAAACATCAACCTCCAAAACTAACTATGGAAGAGACTATCTCGATCAGAGACTATTGTCTTTGGAAAACCAAGCAACTTCACCACCATGTCACAAAACAAGGATACTACTTATATAGCTATATAACGATTTGCCAAGGCATCGAAATGAGCATATTTAGTGAGTTGATCAACAACCACTAATATCACCGAAAATCCCCTTGATTGTGGCAACCCATAATAAAATCCATACTGTGGTCCTCAAATACTCTTTCCCGAGACGACGAAGGTTAGTGAAAACCCAATGGAGGTGTTTTTATTGTTTTAACTAATTGACATGTCGAACATTGTTGGAAAAATTCTTTGACATCCCTTCGCATATTGACACGATAAAATGAAGCTAATAAACGAAGTAGAGTGCATGTTACCCTAGCATGTCCCCAAGAGGGCAGTGTGGGCTTCATTCGTCACTACTTGTCTTAACTGAGATTAAGAACCAAGGATAAAATGATGTTTGTGATACAAAACCCCTCTCTCTTTCAGTGATGTTAGGGTTTGAGAACTCTCATTTTAGAATTTTCAAAACGAAGTGCTAACAGTTTTGGATCACTTTTTATTCTAACTTTTGATCTGATCACTTATATCAAAAGTCACCTCAGATACTAAGGATAATGACATACCTGAAGTATCTTCCTCATACCTTCTGGATATAGAGTTAGGTACAATATTCGAAATGCTAGGCTTGTACCCTATTTGGAAATCATATCCCTTCAATTTAGAAATATATATCTATTGCTCTAAGGTCTGAATTGTCTGGGAAAGCAATTCTTTTAAGCTTCTATGATCATTTTTTATAATAAATCTCGATCCTAGCAAACATTGACGCCACTTATTAACAACCTCTGTCACTACAAAGAGTTCTCTAACGTATGTAGATGCCACTCTCATGCAAGGACGTAATTTTTTGCTGAAATAAGCTATAGGTCTGTTATTGTACAACAACACATCTTTGATTCCAACTGTTGGCATCCATCTCGATGATAAAAGGCAAGGTAAATCCTGGTAGATTCAAAACTGGTGTAGTGGACTTCGCTTCTTTCAATAAAACAAACGTTTTATTAGCTTTCTCATCCCTCTAGAACATGTCATCCTCAAGAAGATCTGTCAAAGGGGCTGCTATCGTTGCATATTGTCAAATAAATCTCGGTAATACCTAGTGAGGCCAATGAAACATCTTAATTGCTTCATGCTCTTTGGTTGGGGCTAATGCAACATAGTTGAGATCTTTATGGGATCAACTTTAACACCATCACCAAAATCAAGATGTCCCAAGTAATCTATTTTCGATAAAGCAAATCCACATTTACTCAGCTTAACCAAAAATCGATTCTTCTGTAAACACTCTAAGGTTAACTTCAAATGCTCCAAATGTTCAACTAGGGAGCTATTATAACTCAAGATATCTTCAAAGAAGACAATAATGAATTTATGCAAATATGGTTTAAACATTTAGTTCATAAATGATTGGAAGGTTGAGGTAGCATTGGTTAAGCCAAATGACATTACCAAAAATTCATAATGCTCCTCATGCGTGCGAAATGTCATCTTCTGCGTATCTTGCAAGGCCAAACATATCTGATGGTATCCACTTCTTAAATCCAATTTGAAAAAGACCCCAACACATTTCAACTCCTTGATGGTTTTGTTGTTTAATGCTCAATAATCTATACACATCCTCCATGAATTGTCTTGTTTCTTCACAAGTAACACTGGTGAAGAGAATGGGCTATGGCTTGTTTTGATAAATCCAGACACAAGAAAATATGCTACTTGTTTTTCTATTTATGTCTTCTGATGGTGTGCGTACCTATAGGGTTTTACATTTACAGATTTGGCTCCCTTAACAAGGTGAATGACATGATCACATTCCATTGATGGAGGAAGTCCATAGGGAAAATGTAAAATGGTTTGATATTTCACCAATATATCCTACACTTATGAAGGAATCTTATCCTTAATTGCAAGTAACTCAGGTAGTAAGGTTTCTGATGAAGACTCTTGAGTCATGGCTCTAGACAAAGTCGCATTTAGCAGTAGCTTGCACCCTTCTATCAATGTGTTTTTTCCCATATAAAATTACTCTCTTCAAGTTACAATTGAATTCCATCAACATATCAGCATAATTGTGAATGAATATTATTTGTGAATGAATGTCCCACATCGATAAGGACCCCTATTTATTACAATCACTCCCTTAACTAACCACTAGTTTATTTACACGTTGGTTACACATCAGTAACTTTATTGCAACGTCCTCAACCATACACTAAGGGCCTGTTTGGTGTGATGTATAAGGCTTGATAATATAAGCTTATACTATACGTCATGACATTTTTCAGTTATTTGGTGTGACCATCGTATAGTATAAGCTTATATAGCAGAACCCCTTAATACATGAAAATGATGTATAACTTAATCAAGCCTAAAGGGGTGCGATTAGGCCTGATAAGGGGTTGATGCATTAATATTACTTACAAGTACAGTTCTCAAGAACTAATATATCATTTCAATATTATTGTATTAAAATAATTTTTTTAATATATTATTTTTAAAATATTAGAGGATATTATCTTATACAATACCATACCAAACGTTGGATAGTTTTAAATTTAATCAGGTCTTGTACAATCAGATCTTATACTATCAGGCCTAATCCTATACTATGCGCCAAACATGCCCTAAGGGCATGTTTGCTTCACAATATAAGATAATGCTTGATAGTATGAGACCTGGTAATATAAGGCTTAATTGTATAATACCTAATTAAATTTTAATATTATCCAGTGTTTGGCATGATATTGTATAGGATAATATCATCTAGTATTTTGTAATACATTGTATAATACTAGATATGATAAAAATAAATATTTTAAATAACATTACCCTTTAATAAAGAATTTATATAATTATTCCAAATATGACATATTATATCAATTTTTATAAAAATCTATTGATTAGTGTGTCCAAAAAAATATATTAATTTTTATAAAAATAAAAATCTCCAAATTTTTATATTAAAATATTATTTTTTATTATAATATATTAATATTGCAATAATATATTAATTACTGAGAATTGCACTGGTTAGCAATGCTAATACATCAATTCCTTATCAGGCATAATCTCACTCTCCTAGGAGTGAAACTTTGGTGCTACCGCTGCACCATACAACAGTCCAAAAAAAGATTTAGATGGAAATAAAAATAAAAGTAAGAGTTTAAATGGAAAGAAAACTTTTCTTTTTTGGAAAAGTGATATACTGGAAAAAAATTCCTCCTTTATATCGGATTAAGTTATACATCATTATGTATTAAGAAATTTTTCTATATAAACTTATATTATATGATGATTACACCAAAGAATTAAAAATATCATAAGATATAATATAAGCTTATAGCCTTATATTATCACACCTTATATATTACACTAGGGGTATGCAAAATAACCAAAAAATTGAACCAAATCATGAACCGAACTGAACTGTAGTTAAAATAACCAGTTTTTAAAAATCAGTTCATGAACCGAACTAGTTTTTAAAGAACCAGTTCATGAACCGAACCGATTTTTAGAACCAGTTTAAGAACCGAACCGAACTGGTTTTAAACCAAACCAAACCGGTTTTGAATCGAACCAAATTTATTTTTATAACTTTAATTTTTTAATTTTTTTTTTTTTCAAAATAGAGTCGACCCGAACCGGTTCCGAACCGAACCAGTTTTAAACTGAACCAAATCAATTTTTGAACCGAACCATTTAAACCAATTCAGTTCGATTTTTTAAAAAATTCGAATCGGTTCAACTCATGCACATACTATATTACACCAAACAATCATAATTACCCAACTCAGTAGCTTACTATTCATACGCTACAGCTATACACGTCAACCACAAAGTCTTTAAATTATATTTAAAGGAGGCACGATTATGACAAACACGCAGTGCTCTCAACTATAAATATACACATTAAACGACCTTAGCTGTATATACTTGCAACTCTTTAAACTATATTGCATTAACGATTAACACGAGATTCCCCAGACACAGTGATTTCTCATTCTTTCTCTGACCAGATGTATTCAAGACTAAATGACTTTTTTTTAGTTTAAAAAAATGAAGAGAGACTATATCTATTTCAAGATTAAAGTAAGGAAATTTTTCTCATATTACACTAAATAATTTTATCATTTATATATACATAAAAATATGTAAGATTCACGTGGAATCATATAAGAAGAAAAGAGATAAAAAAAATAGACTCTCCACACATAAAAAATGTATTAGGAGTAAAATTATTTTCTAAAACATAAGAAACATTATACTAAGGGAATGTATTGGATTGAGATTTCAAAAGATTTTAATGGATTATTTTTGGACAAAAAAATCAATTGATATGCAATTAAGATATAAAGAATTGAAAAAAAATCATGTGTATTCGATTAGGATTTTAAAAGATTATTTGAGAGTCTGTCCAAATTCGTAGGTATTCAATTAGTATAATTTTAGATATGTGGAGAGCGGCTTTTTGACCCTTTTGCCCCTCATTAATTAATTAATAACCAATTTGTCCCTGATCCAGAACTATCCACCAACTTGCCCCCATTTAGTCGACTACATTGCTTTTTTAGTCGAGCAAATGGTCAAAATGCAGAAAGTGGACTACAACAAATTTAGTCGACTAAAAAATCATCTTAATCGACTACATTTTTGGGATATTTAGTCGACTAAGTAACGATATTTAGTCGACTAAATATTGACTGAAACCCTATATTTTCCATGTTTTCGGTCTCATTTCGATTGTTGTTGTTGTGTAAACCTAAATAGCTCCCTTTGTTCATGTGTAATCCTCTCAATCCGATTGTATTTCATCCCACCATCTCTACAGACCTAATATTGTGAAATCATTGTCATTGCCCAATTCCAAACCCCCAAAATCCGAACCCAAACCCCCAATTTCAGAACCCTAGTCCCAATTTCGTGAGGAAGATGAGCACAAGTCCAAACATGTATGTGGCAATGATCTACTATGATGGAAAGCATTATGAAGGCCCCAATGGTGTTCAATTTGAAGGAAAAACGAAAATGTTGAAAATCAAACGGGGCACTACATACAATGAGTTAAAGGGGAGAATTCAGCAAAAATTGGGTCTGCAAGGCAGCCAATGCGTTCAACGGATGATTGCCAGGGTAGAGACTACAGTTGGTAAGGATGCTATTTACTACATTGGTAACGATATATGTGATGATGAAGATGTCGAATGTGTCATAGATGCAATTGTTGACCGAAAATTTCAAAATTTTATTGAGATATATGTTGAATTAGATTGTGGTCAATCTTCATCTGCACCCATGCATACAAGAAGTGAACCGTATTTTGGTCATGAAGAAAGAGTAGTCGATTTATCTGCACCTGCACATGTCATAAGTCAGATAACACTACGGGAAATAGATGAGGATGAACAGGATGCCGATATGGACAGCGATGAGGACGGTGAACCTGAGAGTGTTATTCCGCTAGGTGACACGTCAGATACTGACGTAGAGGGTGATTTCGACGCTGACACAAGCTCGCCCTCCCCGGGTTCGCAGGTTACGAGACCACTTCGTGTTGACCCTATTAGAAGTGGTAAGATTTGTTTTTTAAAGATTTAATTTAGCAATTATTTTTTTTGTTATCAATGGTATTGCCGGTGGCATTATAATGCATCCGTAGGTTCTGAGGTCGAGCCATTTTGGAATGAAAGCTCACATTATTCCTTCATTAATTGGGCCCACCCTAATGATGAGACGGAGATATTGTATGGTGACGATGATGATCACGGTGGCTGGCAATTAGGGGATCCTTTATATTTGTATCAGGAGTTTCGTAGTAAATCTGAAATGCAACATGCAGTCAAATTATATTGTATGAAGGCTCACCGTACTGCCGTTGTGGCAAAAAGTGATGACCATAGATTTGTGATGAAGTGTCGACACCATAATGATGGATGTCCCTGGTATGTGAGGGCATTGTTGCCGAAGAATGGAAATACTTGGGTGGTCAGTAAGTGGGTTAAAGAACACACCTGCCTAAACCAAGGTCTTACCCGGGATCATAGACAATTGGATTCTGATGTGATATGTGCAACCATTATCAGTATGTATTATTCGATATATCTAACTTCCTAAGGTATGTTTACGTTAATCAGTTTGTATTCTGACTGTTGGTCGGTGTTTTTTTATATAGGTATGTTAAAAGAAGATCCATCATTGAAGCCAGTTCTTATTCAAGAGAGGGTACAACATTTGTATGGATACAACATATCTTACAGGAAAGCTTGGAAGACTAAAATGAAAGCCATTGTCAAGTTATTTGGCGACTGGGATAAATCGTATGCATTCTTGCCTGGTTGGCCGACATACATGACGCAGGTTAATGTGGGTTCTGTGTTCAAGATTGATACGGACCAATGTGTTGATGAACGTCGAGTGTATACGGATAAGGCTGTCTTTCACCGAGTATTTTGGACCTTTCACCAGTGCATTGAGGCCTTCAAATATTGTAAACCCATAATCCAAATTGATGGCATGCATTTGTACGGTAAATACAAAGGAACTCTTTTGATTGCAACGTCACAAGATGGAGATGGTTACATTCTCCCTATTGCATTTGCCATTGTTCCTCCGGGTGAGAGATTGGATAATTGGTCGTGGTTTCTTAGCCTCATGCGTTTTCACGTCACGCATAAGCATGGCATTTGTCTAAATGTTTGTTAAAAATTATATTATGTTTTACTAATTGAGAAAATTGTATTAGGTTTACTTTTTTTTATTAATATTATTGAATTTCTTTGTTATTTTTTATTGACTATTGTAATTTTGAATCTTTTTAAAAAATTCATATAGTTATTTAAAATCTTATAAATTCATATTGTTCTTTCAAATCTTTTAAATTCTATTAAAATTCTTTAAAATCCAATCTTATAAAATCTTGATTGTAAAACAAGTCTTTTAAAAAAATCTTAAAAGTCCCTCCAATTCTATATAGCCTTTTAAAATCTATAAGATTTTTTTTATCTCAAAAGAATCTTTTAAAATCCTAATCCAATACACAGCCTTACCCGACTAGCGAGTGTGGGGTAGAGGAAATCCTTGTACGCATATCCTTACATAATTGTAAAGAGGTTGTTTCCTGGATTTGAACCCATGACCTTTCAGTCATGAAGGAACAGTTTTACCACTGCTCCGGTTCGCCCAATAAATGGAGAAAAATATTTTAAAATATTTCTCTATAAATTATTTATAGAGAAAAATAAATTATCTGCATTTATTTTCAAAACGACGTCATTTTGGGATTGAAAGATTAAAAAATTATAATTATAAAGACTATAATAATCCTGAAAAAATTAAAATTACAAAAACATCATGATTTCAGCTACAAAATGACGTCGTATTAGATTTACTGCAGATAACTTATTTGCAATTAAAAAAAAAAAGCGAACGAACCCTGTTTTATATATATCCCCTTTGTAATCGCTATAGAAGAGTGCCAAGAATTATCTAAGTGTAAATAAAACGAAGAAAAGAAGTTCGAATGATGATCATTACAACCTGGCTAGCGGAATAATGTGGCTAACCAAAAAACAAACAAAATAATCCAATACTAATCATATCTTTTAATTTTTGTTTATATATTTTTCAGAGAAATTAAAATAAGTATTATTAATTTTCAATATGTAACATGTTAATTTTTTTTTAAAAATAAGTAATTATAATAATTTTATAAAATTTAAAAAATACTTTCAAACATGTTAAATTGAATATTCTATTCATATAATTCATAAACACAATTGGAGCATTAGTGAGTTCAAAAGAAATTACTTGATAGTCATAATGTACGTATCATAAAATAATATTCAGAACATCTTTTGGCTCAATTCGGATTTGGTGATAATTAGATCTGAAATCAATCTTTGAAAAGACGCAAGCACCTCTCAACTAATCAAACAAATTATCTATGTGAGAGACAAGTTACTTGTTTTTTATGGTAATTTTATTAAGTTGGCAATAATCGGTGCAGAATCTCATGCTTCCATCTTTCTTTTTAACAAAGATGACGTACGCTCTCCACGGAGAGCGATGAAGTGTTTAGCCGACAATAAGAATCCACTTAAATAAAAAATTTCTTTTATTTTTGTTACTTTTTGGTTGACTTTATTAACGAGTGTTTTAAAAGTATTGGTTAAAAAGTTAATTAAGAACATAAAATATTTAATAAAATACATTAAATGCTATTTAAGTCATTATTATTATTTCTTTAAATAATTAAATATATATTATATAATACGTTAAATATTTTTAATTTTTATTATTAATACATTCGTTAATAAGTTTTTTCTTTCTAGGAAACAATAACCTCCCTCAACTTCCATGTATATTAGTTATATTCAAAATTAATTTTGATTTTTGATTAATTCAATTCGCGGACATTTAATGGTTATTTTTTTATTCGTTAGACTTGAACACTCTTAACACTCGAATTAATGGTCATTAGTGTGTAACCGTATTTGTAATACATATTAAACATGTATTTAATAGAATTTCCGAAATTGACAAGTATTAATCAAATAAAATATTTATAATATGTTAAAACTTACCTAATTAATTTTCACGTACGTGGCATCAGTTGATGTTCGAATCATTTTGCCATGTTGAAAACATTTTTAAAGCATTCTAAATTAGTTGTGAACACAGCCTGTCAACTATTTTTCCACACCTCGTTTTTCACGGATGCGTCGATATTTGCAATTTATGGAATGCACAGGGTGTTCGCGATCTGGATTGAATCAGTTTTGAAGCAAAAATTATCCGATCCAATCCTTTCGGTTTGATCATATAATTATCCATTCGGTTTGGATTTTTTTTCAAATCCGATCCGATCCAATCCAATTTTTTTCGGTTTGGATTGGATCGGTTTTCGGTTTTTTGAAAATCTTAAAATTTATTTCATAATTATTATGCAAATAACATCTTTTTATATATTGGCTTTGTAATTTTTTTTTTTTTGAAATACACAAGCATTAGTAATCTATAATATAATTTTTTTGGACAATGAGATATGAAACTCTACAAAAATAAAATTTTGTTGATGAGATGTGACTAGATTTTTTCTTGGATTTAGTTGATGAGTTAATGGATCTTGAGTTTAGAAATTTTTGATTTATGATGGGGGAAAGACCCAAGTAAGTAGAGGAGAAATAATATATTGGATCGGTTTGGATTGGATCGGTTTTCATCAACCCATCCAAAATTCGATCCAATCTAATTAAAATTTGCGGGTTTTTCGATTTTCGATTTATTCGGTTATCGATTTTTTGATTTGGTTACCGCGGTTTGACTCGGTTAATGAACACCCATGTCCACTCTCTAGTTGTCTCCGCGGGAGTACAATATTACTTATTTTGAATTATATTGAATACTGAAAATTAAATAATAAAACTATAAAAATTATAGATTAAATAATTAAAATTATATTTATAAAATTTATAAATTCAAAAACAAAAATTGATAATTAAAAGTAAAAACGTTTTATTATTCATTTTGTAACTTTTATCACTAATTATATTTTTTAAAAAAGTTAATAGAATATTTTTTATAGTGTATCGAAATAGAATAATGCTTATTATACATTGTTTGAAACTATATTTTCTCACATTAAAAACTGGGGACAAAATTAAAATATAAGTTTATGAAGAATAGTGTCGTATTATTAGTGGGGTCACTTGGTGTTCACACGCTGAATTTTTTTAAATAATCATAAACAGCATTCAACACTTAATATGTATGTAAAATTGTTTTGTAAAAAAAAAAATACGACACACAAAATTTTCTTTGTGAGAATTAGTCTCATCATAATATACTTGTTTTCGATTGGAAGAGAATTGTCTTCTTTGAAAGATATCTAGGATTTGTTTAAAATAAACAAATAAAAAATACATTTTAATATAACTTACCAAGTTTACAAGTATTAAAGATAAATGAAATATGAGAAAAGTATTTCTCCAGTTACTACTGAAGATAAATTTATCTCCAGTAAAATCAAAACGACGTCGTTTTGGGTTATAAAATTAAAAAATTATACTGGTAAAAACTAATATAACCTTGCAATATATTAGAATTACAAAAACACCTTGATTTTTGTTTCAAAATAACGTCGTTTTGAATTCACTGGAGATAACTTATCTCCATCGACAGGAGAAATCTTTTACCATGAAATATATATATAAATGGGTATTTGAATTAATTTATTTTGAGTTTAATATTTTTAATAATTTTTTAAAAATTAACAAAATAAATATTTTCCCACAATTTCACGTCTACAATCGTGCTATTATCTCTCTACCTAAAAGTATGAATCATAATTAATGTTTATTTTGTTTTTTAAAAAAAATATGAATCATAAGTCGTGTCAATAATTGGAGATCATTTTTGATGCAGTTGGACCACCATCTTTTTTGTGGTGCATTCTCACAAATGGGAAAGAAAAAGAGAAATTTTTTTTTGGATAAAACTGAAAAAAAAAATTGGTCCATGTGATAGAAAGCATCCAATTATTTAATCATCCTGAACTATTTTAAATTTATTGATGTAGAGATTAATTGGCCAACAATGGGACAATTTTATATATGCATTCTAGTCCACTCATGTTTGGAAACCGCGTTTTTCACGTACGCATATGTTATTACCCCACCCGTCATATGATGACACAGCATGTGCCCTTCTACTATTAAATTAATGGAAAATGCTAAATAACACGGTTGTTGTGATCTTGTGATCAATCTTCAGCCATATTTTATAACATCGTGAATAGAATTGGATAAATTTCTAATATATAATGTAACGTACTTTCCCCCCTTCTTTTAGATGAGTATAATGTAATATATTTTATTAGGAGAGTGAGATCTGTTATCGTTTGAGGGTTGAACTGCGAAGTATCATATTCAAGTTCTAGATTGTACTACTTAATTTAAGGTCTTAATCAAGTGAAATAGTTGATTATAAAACTTATTTGCATTCTCATTTGAAAATTGTATCATATGACATCTATAATTTAAAAAAAATATTATTTTTATTTTACATAAGATAGTTTTCTCATATTTTCTTACTCTGAAAATCTTACCCTCTTATTTTTTTTTCCTTTAATAATGAACTCTATCTAACTTTTCTATAGCATGAATGAACTACTTTCGTATAAAATAAAAGTAATATTTTTCATTAAAAAAAGGATTAATGTTTCTCATATGATAGGAGATAATTTTATCTCCTACGCACACATAAAAGTATATGGAGTCCATATGAAGAGGAGAGAAAGAAAAAAAAATATGAGTCTCATACATTTTTATGTCTGCATAAAAAAAAATTTATTTTCTACAATATAAACAACACTAAACCCCTTAAAAAAACACTCATAAAAGTTGTAAACGATTTTTTTCCTTTTTCCTTTTTTTTTTTCCACATCAGCTATGCTCCAACAAAATACAGTACAAATTCATGATACCCACAAGTGACACCAAACCTTATCCATAAGTAAAGAAAATGGATCGTTGAGCTGGCACAACCTTAATTATTTGGTCTTAAAATATAGAGTAAATATTTTTTTCGATTCTCAACAAATTTTACAATACCTGCTTTAGTCCCTAACAAAAAAAAAAAAAGCTATTCATGATCCCTAAAAAATTTAAAATGGACTCATTTTAGTCCTTTTGAGGAATTAATGTGGATCTTTTTTAAATTTATGAGGAACCATGATTTCAACAGAATGGGTCCATTTTGAATTTCTTAAGGACCACAAATAGTCTTTTTATTTGCTAGGGACTAAAGCAGACATCGTAAAATTTTCTGAGGACCAAAAAAGATATTTACTCAAATATAAATACTTTTTTCTCATTAACAAAATATGAATGTCTTTTTCTAATAAGAATGAAAAAAAAACAAATATGTATAAAAGGAAAAAGGCATGATAAAGGAATATAATAAGCTTTAAAAGTAAGTTTTTTTAGTAGTTCCCTTTCATGACATTCTCTTTGATTCCATGTTTGCACTATACATAGATATTAACTTTTTAAGTGGTTATTTTAGAATTCGAAACAACCCCGCGGCCTTAGTTGTATATACACGGAAATGAGGGGCATGGCTGCAATTGCAACACTTTAATATTTTAACTTACGATAAAATAATTAATCAATTATCTCTCCTTTTCCTTTTAACGTTTTTTTATCATTTGTTGAGTATAGCCTTCCTTTATAACAGAAGTTTGGGTGTAACTTAAGTTATAAATTTTTCGTAAACATATTGCTGTTAACTTAATATTATAACTACCACAATTTAAGTTGAGTTTTTAACTTCATTTGTAGGAATTGTTATAGCAACATTTTCTGTAGTTTTAAAATAATACAATATGTTAGATTTTATTATATAAGCTTTGTTTTAGAAACATGCATGTATATAATTTGCAGTTAACATAAACTCAATATAAGTATAATTTCCGTTAAAAATGTGTTATTTACTATTTTGAAGTGTTTTTTAATTAGCTAGAAGAGAAGCACTTTCAAGTTCAAACTGATATGAGGTCAGGGACATAAGAGTCATTCCAAGTCCTTGATATATATTTATGTAACTTCCCTATTATATATTTTACGTGTTCATACTTGATTGCTCAAAAGTCGTAACAGCAGAGCAGATATCTTTTGATTCCTTTTTCATTACATTTCAAATGACGAAAGTAGCCTTGCAGGGTCCTATAAAATGAAAGCACACCCTCTTATGCTACATTGTCTTAAAACTATCAAAAACTTGAAAGTTCACACAGAAGAAGAATCAGAATGGCACTCAATCAAGAGTTAGAAGCTGTCACCAAAGCTTTCTCAGGTTCTCTCTTTAGTTTAAGACACTCCTTTCAACTTGTACCAATATTAACCTCTCTCTTTTTTTCAATATTATTAACATACATGTCCTTGATGATTGTGATGGTTAATAATTGATGATTTCAGGGCATGGGGTGGATGAGAAAACATTGACAACAATATTGGGAAAATGGGATCCTCTGGAGAGAGAATCTTTCAGGAAGAAGACACCACATTTCTTCAGTGAGGATCATGAACGCCATTTTCAGAGGTGGGATGATCACTATGTCCGTCTTCTCAAGCATGAATTCGTCCGTTTTAAGGTACATTGTTTTCTTCTTCGGTTTATTTTATATTTTGAATTTTGGTTAGTTTATGTTATATACAGTCAATTTAATTATTATCTTTTATCCTTGTTTTAAAATAAAATTATCATTTTCCTCCCCTTCTTAAATTATATAATTAACAATGTGCCCTTTTTTTAAAAAAAAAAAAATGACTTATCAAGGACTAAGATGAACAAGGGACAGATTGCGAAAGGAAAACTATAAGATTAGCTTTCAGGACCACATATGGATTAAATAATATATATATATATATATATATATATATGGGTAATGATTTTCTTCAGCAGAAAATAAATGGTTCGTGCACTTCCGTGTTTTTTTCTCTTTTGTTTATTGTTTTATTATAAATCAATGGAAGCGCCACTTTTTGTCTCGAAGGCATTTATTTTCTCCTGTTAAAAGACAAATATATTTATATATATTTATTTATTTCAGCCATTAATTTTTATATAATTTATTGAGTTATATTAATTAATTAATTATTAATTTATTTAAATAAATGATAACCGTTGAATGGACTGAATGGACGGAAATAAAGTGAAAAGATTATTTGTTATCAATTGTCTAAATAATTATCTTTTTGGGATATATTTTAATTTGATTATATGGTAAAATATGAGCGAGAATTAATTGAATTTATATTATTTTTCATTAATGTAGGTTATAGTTATACGAAGGAAATCAAGGAAATAATACTCTCCTTTTTTATTATTAAGTTCTATTTAAAAAAAATAATGACGAAATGTAAAGACACGTTCTTGCAATTATCACAAGACTTTATTAGAAATAAGATTCAACTAATAAAATGAAAGAAATCTGATTTGTAGTCCCTTATGTGATTTAACCAGAATGCTGTGGTGCTTTGGACCATGCACCCTTGGGAAAGAGATGCCCGTTTAGCAAAAGAGGCACTAAAGAAGGGTCCAAGTTCATATGGAGTGCTGATTGAGATAGCATGCACAAGATCCTCAGAAGAACTTTTGGGAGCTAGGAAGGCCTACCATTCACTCTTTGACCACTCCATTGAAGAAGATGTTGCCTCTCACATCCATGGCATCGAACGAAAGGTGAGTTACACTTGGCACCATCATATTATATTGGTTCCCATAAGACTATCATATTGAAACTTTGACAATCATAAATTGTTCTTTTACTTTGTAGGGCCCTTTCCTTATAATGTATAAATGCTTTATGTAAAGCAATTGAGTTATTGTTTGTAGACAATGTACAAACTTAGAAATGAGATGCAAGATGTATTTGATAAAATAAATAAACAGAAATATATTTCTGCAGTTACTAATCCTGAAACTCCATGATTACACAAATATGGAAAGTCACATATTCGAGTGTAGGAAAATGCACCACCTCATTGATCTTAATGTCTTTGTTGTATATGCCATTTGTAAAGAATTTTGAGATACACCACCTCAAAAGCTTATAGGGTGGGAGTGCCTAAGGCCTTACAAAGGCCACATAGTTGCTCATACAACCAATGTGGGACTATATATCTCAACACACTCCCTCACACAAGAGCCTATTGAGCTTGAATAGTGGATGATGCAACAGGCCCAGCCTACCTGTGCTAAAGAAATTCCACTAGAGAAAGTGGGAAGCGACGAGGATCGAACCCGAGACACGAGGCTCTAATACCATCTAAAGAACCTTAGAAAGGGTGAGAGTGCCCAAAGCCTTATAAACTTCACATTGGTTGCTCATACAACAAATGTGGGACTATATATCTCAACATTATAAACTCCACATTAGTTGGCTCATACAACTAACGTGGGACTATATATCTC
Organism: Gastrolobium bilobum; assembly: GCF_033153095.1. Lineage (NCBI taxonomy): Eukaryota > Viridiplantae > Streptophyta > Magnoliopsida > Fabales > Fabaceae > Gastrolobium > Gastrolobium bilobum. Next base: position 69,378 of record NW_026900008.1, on the reverse strand, counting down.
AACACCATTTGAAATATAACATTATCTAAGTCAACACCTATTTCTTTTGGAAACAGCTCTTGGTTGCACTTGTGAGTGTCTATAGATATGAAGGATCAAAGCTTAAAGACGACACTGCAAAATCAGAGGCCAAAACTCTTTCCAATGCGGTGAAGAATGCTCATAAGAAGCCTATTATTGAGGATGATGAAGTAATAAGGATATTGGCAACAAGAAGCAAGCCACATCTCCAAGCAATTTACAAGCACTATAAAGAGATATCTGGCAATAACCTTGACGAGGTATTAGACACTACTAAAGCACCATTACAAGTTCTATCATAATCCTCTTATTATTTTTGTGCTACCTTAAGTTTTGAGGTTCTGTTTTGCTTTAACTTCGGATATGGTATTTTCTCTCTGATTAAAACTTCATTATCTTTGGCTAGGATCTTGATGACTTAAGATTTAAAGAGACTGTGCAATGCCTTTGTACCCCGCAAATATATTTTAGTAAGGTAAGATGAAGTTACAAGTTTAGAATCCAACCTCTAAAAGTGTTTGCTTCTGCTTTTCTTTCTTTTAAATTGCATTTTTTTCGGTCCCTAGGTTTTGGATGCAGCATTGAGAATTGATGTGCATAAGAACACTAAGAAAGCACTTACTCGTGTGGTTGTTACTCGAGCTGACATTGATATGAAGGAGATAAAGGCTGAGTACCATAACCTATATGGAGTTTCTTTACCCCAGAAAATTGAAGAGACAGCTAAAGGGAACTACAAGGATTTCTTGCTAAACTTGATTGCTAGAGGAAACTAATTGAAGAAATTGAATTGAGAACAATCCCGAATTTGAGATTTTAATTTCTATCCCCTGTATTGTGTTTCCACCCAAATTTATGTAGTTTGTTGCTGATCTTTTTCTCTGCATGATGCATCACTCTTGTATGATTATTGTCACATGAGAATAAAAAAAAGTATAATCAAATAAAACTGTTCTGATATTTCTTCTGAATCTTAGTCAATATCCTTAGTTATCATGGTGTGACAATTTTGTGTGTGTTTTATATTTTTTAGAGTTAAATGCATCGTTTATTTTCTCTGATTCTTAAGGTATAACTGTAAAGAGATGAATTGTCTTGAATGGAATGATTATGATTGATGCATTTGTACAATATTTATACAGTAGTAGGGTTGGGAAATCCCTATATAAAAGAACTGAAAAGATAAAGGAAAGACGATTAATCACATATCCTAAAATCATTCTGCAATTACGTATAGAGAGAAACTAGAAAACGATTCCAATATCTCAGCAATACTCCTATTATCAAGAAGATAAGATTAGCTACAATGTGAAACACTGCCTAGAAGAGTCATTGTCACAGAAAAGAGGTAACGAGAATCACAAGGCATCCACTTACAACTCTTGTAAGAGGCGAACCAAAAGCGAGATTTCAAAATTTACTCTTAAATTTATGAAAACACATTTGTATATGGGAAAAATTATATTTACAAACTTTTATAAACTATGTTTGTAAACGGATCCTTCCCCTTTATACCCCTTTATATATTATAACAAGAAGTCTTTAATGCATGAGGGAGGGCCAGTCTAAAATGCAAAATTTGTTAAACTAACTTACATTATTAGCTAACATAGAACTTCAGGGTGTTACACAAAACAAAGATAGGACTAAAAAACAGACTCAACAAGAGAAACTAAATGAGGTGACAGATTCAGAGACACGAATACGACTAACAGAAAACCATTGAGACGTGTCCTTAATTAGAACAATTACATTAGCCTTCTTTCCCCAACAGAGTGAGGAGGAACTTCTTGTAGTCTCTTGAGATTTCCTTGGACACTGCATCCTCAAGGTGAACATTGTTTCTCTTGTAATATAGCTCTTTAATGTCCTTCAGGTCCTCCTCAGCCCTGGTCACAATCACACGAGTTAATCCATCATCAGTTCCAACCCTTTTCATCGCATTGCACAGAACCTACATAATGGGGATTCATGGTAAAAATTGTGGTATTATTTGATGTTATATCATAAAATAAAAATAATAAAAAATAAAATCGTAAGCAATAGTAGAACATCTACTATGATATGATTGAAAGCAAAATGCGAACGTATATCTTATTTCACACAAACAATCAAAATAACTGGTTACAAAAATTACAATCTGTACGAAGTTATTAAATGGTGTATTTAACTTATATATATATATATATATATATATATATATATATATATATGAATAACATCTATCCTTTTTAAGGATATAAACTTATATTCTTTTAGATCCTAACCATTGATTTCTGTCCATCAACGGTTATAATTTATTGGATTAAAATTATTAATTAATTAATAATAAATTTGGCCCATTAAGTTTGGCCCAATAAATTATAACCGTTGATGGACGGAAATCAACGGTTAGGATCTAAAAAGATATAAACTTATATCCTTTAAAAGGATATATGTTTTTCCCTATATATATATTAGAAAAATATTTCTGCAGATAAATTTTTTGCATTTACTCCCAAAACGACGTCGTTTTGGGATTGAAATATTAAAAAATTATAATTATAAAGATTATAATAATCCTGAAATAAATTAAAAGTATAAAAATACCATGATTTCCGCCCAAAACGACGTCGTATTTGACTTACTGCAGATAACTTATCTGCAGTAAATGCAGAAAAAATGAACCCTATATATATATGTATTTATATATATATATATATATATATATATATGTGTGTGTGTGTGTGTGTGTGTGTATATACTTACCACCAAAAAAGTTTACAACCTTTATAACCAATCTAATAACTGTTGATTTCCGTCAATCTAAGGTTATAATTTATTGAAAATTAATGGGTCATATTTATTAATAATTATTAATTTCTAATAAATTATAACCGTTAAATTGACGGAAATCAACGGTGATTATGTTGGTTGTAAAAGTTGTAAACTTTTTTGGTGGTAAGTATATCCTGCCCCGTATATATATATATATATATATAGAGAGAGAGAGATTTTTCGGATATACAATGACTGAACCTAAGCATTGGTGCAGTCTTATAGTTTGAAAACATTAAATATGAGAAATTATAACCATATAAAGGTGGAAATTAATATAATATTTCTATTTTCTACAATTAATTTTGGAAAATATTAAATATCGAGAATCATAACCATACAAAGGTAGAAATAAATATAATATTTTCATTTTCTACAATTAATTGTGAATGCGAACTTCTTTTATCTCACCCAAAACGATATTATTTTTAACTGACAATATGAAAAATTATATACAGTGACAGTACAAATAATAAATCATATATATATATACACGCTTCTCGATATCATTTTAGGATCTGAAGAAAAAATAGAATGTGAGGATTTTATTTCACTTTTGTAAGATGAATCTTTTCGAAATTCTTTGTATTTTTTCCCCAAATTCCAAAACCATTAATTATACTACCCTAACAAGAAGTCTTTAAATAATACTAATAAATTTGAGTAGTTAGATACATCAAAGTCACCCTACTAAATAGATTAAAGGTAAAATTTATATTGGTATAAAGTGATTTTACTTTATTAAATATTATATCAAATTATTATTCTCTAAATGTCAAATTCACATTCTTGTTAATTATTAACCGTTGTAATACGGTAAACCTATGTTCTATTTTGGTGACAGAGATGTCCAATTAGTGGTTTGTGAATTGATCTTGGATCTGAATGTCATCACTCAGGCATTTATGGGAGAGATACCTTAGAGATCAACGACTCACTTTGCACTATAGTAGACTGCATAGCCAAGGCGTGGGGTATATGCTCAGTGACATCTAAGAGAGTTTAGAATGTGTTACCTGGTTGGCTTAACCCATTAATTATAAACGGGTTACCTGCAATGAGTAGATTTTTGGGCCTCTTAGGAATATCGGGGTCCAATTCATGATTCACAGCTGTCGCACTAGGATTTCTGTAATTAAGGAATCTTTCCTTAATTTCTCTCTTAGCCATTAGCCCTTCTTAAATGTGGGTTTTTGTTAGGTCCATAACAGTTACCCCCAACCCGATAGTCGGGTTGTCTGGGCTGTTGGGGTGTATATTATGTCGGTTCTTTAGTTCTATTTGATAAGTATATATGGGTTGCTATGCACTGATTCTGATCACATTCACTATAATTTATATTGGTATCAGTAGGTCGGCTATGTTCTTAGTCCAAGACTTTTTAGCCTTTAATATGTGGCTTATGGCTTTAACAATCTTGTTGTGTTGAATTCTTACCTCGGACATCCTCCTTTGCTTCCATACATGGTAGCCCGAGTGTCTAAGGTGGAGGGAGCATGTTGATTTATTAATCTTGTTGGTCACCGCATTTAGGGGCTCGACCACATTCTCAAGTCAAGCTACACAGGCCCCCGTCTTTGGTCTTATGTTGTCTAGGTTCATTTATGTTCCAGTAATGTTGGACGACATTGGTTGCCCGTCTGGAACAGTGCCCATAATGCGACTGTTTCAAGAATTATTTTCTGATTTTCATGCGAACAGTAAAAATTCCCAATATGCCACGCGTAGAAGTTCGCTACAGCGAGTAACAAACTTGCCTGCTGATGTGGCACATTTCTGGTGACCACCTAGTTCACTACTAGTAGTAACCAACTAGGTGGTCAAAATGTCATTCTGCTACGAGTAAAAGCAGGACACATGGCACCCAATAAGGAGTTTGCTACAGGGCATAGTGAACTAGGTACAACAGTTAGAAAAAAAGTCCTCAAAGTGTATTATAGTGAAGTTCAGCCCAATTCAAATACATTGACCATTTTTTATTCTGATCGGAACAAAAGGCTCTAAGGTATTGTTCCAAGTACTTATTGGTTACCTCTATTTGTCCATCTAATTGAGGATGATATGCAATACTTGTCCTCAAAGTAGCTCCACTAAATCAAAAAAAAGCATCCCAAAATTTACTGACAAAAACATTGTCGCGATTCAAAACTAAAGACCTTGGGAACCCATGAAGTTTAACCACCATTACACAAAATAATCGTGCTACAGATGCAAGTGAGTAATTGCTCCAAAGTGAGCAATCTTGGTTAAACGATCTATAACTACTAAAATCAATGAGAATACATTTAACAAAGGCAAATCAGTGATAAAATCAAGTGTAAGGTCCTCAAAGACACCTTCTAGAATTGAAAGTTGATGTAACAAACTCAAGGGTGGTGATGTTGTTGTCTCAACACACTGACATATATGGCAGCTTTTAACAAAGTATTGACATCCCTACGCATTTGCTTCCAAAAGAAGGAAGCTGACAAATGCAATAAAGTCTTTATAACTCCAACATAGCCACCCACATGTGATGAATGGGCTTCCGCAATAAGGCCTTGACACAATATTGATTTAGGATTCAACAAATATCGAACTTTATGAAAAAGAATACCATCCTTAACAGATATTGCTTGTTGCATACCCTTACCTTCACACAAGTCTTGATGAATCTGAACCAAGTATGGATTTGTCGAGTTTTCTATCTCAATTGGTCAACCAGGCTATATGTAGGCTCAACAAGACAGCTTTTGCTGATTCTTCTTCATAACTCCTTGATAATGCATCATCTATGACATTACTAGTGCCTAATTTATATTCAATAAAGAAATCATACCCCACTAACTTACAAAGATATTTTTTTCTGTTCAAGTGTGGAAATCGTTTGAGTTAATAGCTCTTTGAGACTTCGATGGTCAGTTCTAGCCACAAACTGTGATCTTATGAGATAATGTCTCCATCGCTTAACATCTTCTATAAGAGCATATAATTCTCTAACATATGTCGAAGCTAGTTTCATTTTTGTGCCTACTTTCTTACTGAAGTAAGATGTAGGTAGGCCTCCTTGAAAAAAAACAACTCCCATTCCTGAATTGGAGGCATTAGCTTTAATGACAAAAGGCTAAGAAAAATTTGGTAATCTAAGAATAAGGGTATAAGATATAGCATCCTTCAATTTCACAAATGCTTCTTCTGCTACTGAAGACCAAGAAAAGGCATTTTCTTTCAATAAATCCGAAAAAGGTGAAACAATGGATGCATAATTACGAGCAAAGCATCTATAATGCCCGATTAATCTGAGAAATCCCCTCAATTGCTTAACAGAACTAGGTGTAGGCCATATGGTCATTGTTGATATTTTCTTAGGATCAACTTTAACCCCTTCACCCGAAACCAAATGGCCTAAATATTCTATTTCATCAATAGCAAATGCACATTTAATTAGCTTCACACAAAACTGATTTTGTTTCAAACATTCCAATAAATCTTCAGATGATTCACATGTTCCTCAATAGATACATATACACAAGAATATCATCAAAGAAAATGATGATGAACATACGAAGATAGACTCTCAACATCCTATTTATTGTTGCTTAGAATGTTGAAGGAACATTTGTCAAGGCAAATGGCATGACCATGAACTCTTAATGTCCTTCATGCATACTGAATGTTGTCTTACAAGTATCTTGAGGAACTACTCGAATTTGATGGTAACCACTTTAAAGATCCAGCTCGGTAAACACCCTTGATAACTTCAATTCATCAAGGAGCTCATCAATTGTTGGTATAGGAAACTTATGTAGATACAAGGTATTTTTGATGATATCAAAGTGGTAACAACAAAAAGAGAAGTGCATTGATCAATAGCGAAAATCATCAACCATATGTGGATATTGAAGATGTATGATGTAGCCACACAAGAAGAGTGATGTCATATCAAAGTGGCAAGATCATTGGATCAAGTGCAACACCAAGATTAAAGACAACTAACCATGGACAACATCTCAGAGAAGCACAATATCATAACCATGATGAAAAATGATCAAAACCAACAAAGTGTCAAGCATTGTCATATCCAACAAGTCAAAGCATCAATCTCAAGAAAAGATCCAAGACACAAGACATAAAGCTAAGTCTAAAATTATTTTTGGAATATATCTTTAGGACTTAGAATATATGTGAGGGTATATGATAGATTGCATTACATGAGCTTAAAGTTTTTCTCAAAGTAAACATGTTTTTCAAATTGCATAATCAAGATGTTTTGCAAACAAGTTTTTCAAATCCATAGAAAAGATATTTGACATATTTTATAACTTCAAAACATATTTATCAAGTCAAGATCTTTCATAAAAAGTAGTTGGAAGCAAGCTAAAACACATATGAACTTAAAATTTATTGTTTAATTTTGCTGCTGTCTTCCATACACTTTTTCGTATCTAAGATGTTGGATTTAGATCTTGTGTTCTTCATAAAAGTTGTAGATTTATCTTTTATCTTTCCAACAAAACCAAGATCATATCAATCCGACAAGTATAACTCAAATTATAGCCAAAATAAAAAATAGTATTTTTGCTGTCAAGTTGGGAATCATTTACCACTGCGACAGATCTCAACGGCTATAAAATGGCTAATTTTTCAAATGAGATCTCAACGGCTATAAATGGCTATAAAATAGCTAGTTTTTTAAATGAGATCCCAATGGCTATAAACAGCTAGTTTTCCAACGGCTATAAACGGCTAGTTTTCCAACGGCTATAAACGGCTAGTTTTCAAACTGCTATAAACGGCTAGTTTTTGGAAACACTATATATGCATTCACAATGACTCAAAAACATTAGAGCATTATCTCTACACACATTAAGCATACTTTGAGAGCTTCTACACTATCACTTGCATATTCTTTCATATCTTTCAAAGATCAAATATATTTGAGCTCATACCTTGAAAATCCATATACCTATAGTGCTTCAAGTTGTATATCCACACTTTGAGAGTGTATATTCATTTCGAAATATTTTCTCGTTGTATCTTGAGTTGAAAGGGTTGTGAGACCCATTGTTTAAGAGGTGGCCAAATACCTAAGTAAATTTGGAGTGAATTGTAAGGTTACCAAGTACCCGTAAACTTGGAGATTGAAAGGTATCTAAGAACCCGAAGTCTTGGAAGATTGTAAAGGTTTGTCAAGCACCCGAGAAGCTTGACCATTAGTGAAAGAGTTGATCGAGCGGCTTCAGTCTGGACGTAGGTCACAAGTGGTGGTGACCGAACCAGGATATATTGTGTTAGCAATTCTCTAAAATCTAAACTCTTTATTTCTAGCACTTTAATTGCTTCTTTGATATCTTGTATGTGCTAGCATAAGCTCTATAATTGTGATATATTATATGTTATGGATTGTCTGAATGTATTGATTAGCTTTCCATATATCAAAGTTTGCTTTAAATAATTATTTAGAAACTAGAAGGGGGCTTTTGCGAAATTTTTATAATACTCAATTCACCCCCCTCTTGAGTATGGAAGCTACATTCCTAACAACTTATCGTTCACAATTATATTTTTCAGTTGGCGGTAATTGATACACATTCTCCACGAGCCATCCTACTTTTTGACAATGAGCATAGGAGAAGAAAAGGGGCTACGACTCTCCTTGAATATTAATCCTGCAACTAGGAGATCAGTGACTTGCTTCTCAATCTCCATTTTCTGATGATGGGCATATCTATAAGGCTGCATATTAATTGGTTGCAAGCTCTCTATTAAATGGATAGAATGATCATAGCTACGTGAAGGAGGTAAGCCCTATGGAACCTGAAAAAATGATTGAAACAATTGAAGGACTTCCACAATTCGTAAGGGAAGCTAATTTTAAGAGCTTCTATCTCTGGAGCAGAAACTGAAGCTACAATTTTCTCAAGAGATGAGATCAAAGCATGCAAGCTAGGTTCCAATGCCTCATTATTGACACCATGTAACAGTACCTTCTTGTAAATTCCATTCAAATTCTATGGATAAAGAAGCATATTCATGTAAAACTCTGCCAATTTACTTAGCCAAGCAATACCAACTATTATCCCTAAATCAGCTAAATCAATCACCAATAAATCCACAACAAAATTATGGCCTTGGATATTAAGTTCCATGTTCACACATTTCCTATCACAATTCAAGAAATCTTTATTGCCTAGGTACAATCTAATTTTGGAGTTTTAGACACCATAAGATGATATTTATCTACCAACTCTCCACGGATGAAGTTATGAGAGTCACCTGAATCAATTAACATAGAGACTTTCTCCTCTATTAAGGGAATCAAAAAATGAAGGGCTCTTGGATTTTTATCACCATGAAATGAGTGTAACACTGCATCTAATGACTCTTGTGACTTATCATCTGGTTGCCAAATTATCTACTCTTCTCCTTCTCCTTTGTTGGAGATTATATGTAACAGTATATTGTTTGAATTCTTTGTAACATATATTGTTTGAATTCTTTGTAACCGTAGGTTTGAATTCTTTGTAACGTATATTGTTTGAATTCTTTGTAACCGTAGGACTGTTTAGATAGAGTATTTATTTGTTTTAGTCTGTTACGTTGTTAGCTGTTAGCAAATCACTGATCTTGTGCTAACCATTTATTGTATGTTCGCCTATTTGAAGGCTACCAATGAATGAGATAAACACACAGTTGAAATATCAAGTTTATCTTGGTATCAGAGCAATCCTAGTATACACGTTTCCGCATTCCCTTTAAGTGCGAAAGCTGGTTCATTTAACATGGCACCAGGTGGTGGCAGCAAGTCCAAAACAACTGATCCTAGTTCGCCATTTTACTTGGTTGGATCCGACAGTCCAGGTCTCTTGTTAACGACTGTCATGTTGCGTGGTGAGGCCAACTATGACAACTGGGCCAAGCTCATGAAAAACGCATTGAAGGCGAAAAACAAATTGGGTTTTGTGACCGGTTCAGTCAAGAAACCAGGAGAGGATGATGCCGAAGAGTGGCGCGCCTGGGAGATGTGCAATTCGATGCTCAATGGTTGGATTCACAACACCATTGATGCAAAACTTCAACCATTCATCAAGTGCTTTGATGACGTCAAGGACTTATGGAATGACCTAGAGGAAAGGTATGCAGTGCAAAACTTTCCAAGACAGTATCAACTGAAATCCAGTTTAGCCAATATCAAGCAACACGGAGATAACGTTGGTGATTATTACACCAAACTCAAGGCTGTATGGGACGATCTGGAAGGCAGCAAAACTCGCAAGTCTTGCGATTGTGGTGATAAGTGTGCCATTGCCAAAGCAATCGAGGAGGAGCAAGAGCATGATCGCGTTTATCAATTTTTGATGGGGCTAGATGAATCTACATTTGGCAATCTGAGATCCCATATCCTCAACACTTCTCCTCTTCCTAGTGTCAACAAAGTGTACGCAATTGTCACTCAAGAGGAGACCCATCGTAGTATTTCTCGCGTTCAAGATGAGAGGAGTCAGGTAGTGGGATACTCAGCCCAAACCGATTCCATGAAGCAGTCAGACACGTCCATGCAGCAGCGGATGGTTCCTAACAAACCACAAGACAGAATACCTTGCCCTCATTGTGGCAGGACCAATCACGACTTTTTCAAATGCTGGAACGTTCATGGTTTTCCACCAAACAGGAGTGCTGGTCGCGGACGAGGAAGGGGAGGACGTTCGACAGGACGTTATACGCATGCTCATGTGACGTTTGCAATGGATACCTCACACCCAGTTGATGCTAACTCTCTTCCTCCAGACGTCTCCCATTCTGCCTCTTCTCAAGTTGCTGCACACTCCGTTTTGACCCCAGAAATTGTGAACAAACTGTTAACATTGGTAGACCAGCCTCAGTCACATGAAAAATTATCTGGTAAGCGTATTCATTCTCAATGGCTCATTGATAGTGGGGCCTCACGTCATATGACAGGCACTTTGGCTTTATTAGCTGACATTACACCTATTCCCCCTCTATCTGTGACTCTACCAAATGGTTCTATTACTTATGCTTCAAAACAAGGCTCGATGGTGTTTAATACAAACTTCAGCTTGTCAAATGTTTTATATGTGCCTAACTTACGCTGCAATCTCATCTCTGTTTCCCAATTGCTTCACTCCAAGAGCAATAGCGTTACATTTATTGATAAAAAGTGCATTTTGCAGGACCAAGTGCTGAAGAGAGAGATTGGTTTGGGTGAACTTCATGAAGGAGTCTATGTGTTTCAGCCTTCATGTGCTTTAGCTTCGGCAGTTCAAGCAGGAGAGTCAATTGACTTGTGGCACAATAGGCTAGGCCATGCATCCTATGATATCTTATCTCTGGTTCCAGAATTTAAAGCTTTGCAAAATAAAGTAGTAGGTAAGGCATGTGAAGTTTGTCATCGTGCCAAGAAAACTAGATCAATGTTTCCTATAAGTTTTTCTCGCAGCAAAGAATGTTTTGATTTAATCCATTGTGACACTTGGAGTCCTTATCAAAATTCTTCTTCTTCTGGTGCACGTTATTTCTTAACTGTGGTGGATGACTATAGTAGGCATGTATGGGTTTTTATGTTGGCCGATAAAAGTGAAACTTATGATCGGATGTGCAAATTTCTTGCTATGGTTCTGAACCAATTTGGTAAAACTGTAAAAATAATAAGGTCTGATAATGGTACTGAGTTCAAATCTAATAACATGGTGAAACTCTTGCATGAAAAAGGTATTTTGCAACAAACAACTTGTGTTTATACGCCTGAACAGAATGGGAGAGTCGAAAGGAGGCATAGACACATCCTTAATGTATCACGTGCCTTACTGTTTCATGCAAATCTCCCTGTTGATTTTTGGGAGGAGAGTATTCTTGCTGCTGTTCATATAATTAATAAAACACCTACAAGAGTTCTCCAAGGCAGGTCACCACATGAAGAATTGCATGGAGTTAAACCAGATTATACATACTTGCGCACGTTCGGTTGTCTGTCATTTGCTAATACAAGACCGAAACCAACTGACAAGTTTGCTCCACGTTCGCGACGATGTGTTTTCATCGGATATGCAATAGGGCAGAAAGGTTGGAGATTGTTTGATATAGAAGCGCAACAAAGCTTTGTGTCCAGGGATGTAAAATTTTTTGAAAATATTTTTCCTTTTCGCGAAGCTCCAGTACAATCTGTTTCTGCACCAAATTCTCGTGTGCCTACAGAGCCAAATTACTTTGACGAAGGCCAAATTGTCCATGACGGTTCTGATGCATCAAATGACAGCCCAACGCCTAGTGGATCATGTGTTCCTCTGGACGATAGGGGGAGTGTTTCGCTGGAAGCAACACCAACTAACGAAGTTGCCGCTAGGGAGTCCTCCTTACTAGAAAGAAGTTCGAGTTCTAGTGATGCATCAACCCAACAGCAGTTGCTGGAAGCAAATCTGCGTCAAACAGTCACACGCCAGCACCGTACCAGGAAACAACCATCTTATTTGCAGGACTATGCATGTCAAGTAGCTGAAACACACACTCCTTCATCTCCCCCTACTCAAACCAATGTCACCTCTGGTACTCGGTATCCTATGTGCAATTATCTTAGCCTCACTAACTTTTCTAAGCAACATCAAGATTTTGTTGCAGCTATTGACACAGGTCATGAACCACGTACATTTCAAGATGCTATGAGAGACTCCCGATAGGTGGAAGCCATGAGGGCTGAAATCACAGCCTTAGAAGACAACCATACATGGTGCCTCATGGATTTACCTCCAGGGAAGCGTGCTCTTCCAAGCAAGTGGGTGTTTAAAATAAAATATCGTTCTGATGGAACGGTGGAACGGTATAACGCAAGATTGGTGATTGCAGGTAATTATCAGATTGCCGGAGAAGATTACAGTGAGACTTATGCACCAGTGGCAAAGATGGTGAGTGTACGTACATTGCTTGCAGTGGCTGCAGCAAGAAACTGGGAGTTGCACCAGCTTGATGTTCATAACGCATTCTTGAATGGAGAAATAAGTGAGGAAGTTTACATGAGATTACCCCCTGGATTCAGTACTGGGTCTAAGCATAAAGTATGTCGTCTTACAAAGTCATTGTATGGTTTGCGCCAATCACCCCGAAACTGGTTTTCCAAACTCAGCAGTTTGTTGACGGCATATGGATTTGTTCAGTCAAAAGCTGATTACACGCTCTTTACTATGCAAAAAGGGGAGGTGTCTCTTGCACTTTTAGTTTATGTCGACGACATCATCTTAGCAGGTAATAATTCACATGCTTGTCTTGCAGTCAAGGAGTATCTGAATCAGTGTTTTAAAATAAAAGACCTGGGTAGTCTGAAATATTTTTTGGGTATTGAAATTGCCCGCAGCAAGAAAGGAATATTTTTATATCAGCGTAAGTATGCCCTGGATATTCTTTCTGATTCCGGGCTCAGTGGATGTAAACCAGCGATTTCCCCCATAGAACAAAATCATCGTCTTGCCTTGGATGACGGACCAGTATATGAGAACCCTGAACGGTATAGAAGACTCATTGGTAAGTTGATTTACCTCACTATCACAAGACCCGACCTGAGCTATGTTGTTCATATCCTTTCTCAATTCATGCATTCACCGCGCCTAGCTCATTATGAGGCTGTTCTCCGGGTTCTTCGATATGTAAAGAGAGATCCTGGTCAAGGACTTCTCCTCAAATCGGATTGTGACCTAAAAATTCATGCCTATTGTGATTCGGATTGGGCTTCATGTCCTCTTACCAGACGATCTCTCATTGGTTTCTTTATTATGTTGGGTTCTTCACCCGTATCCTGGAAGACCAAGAAACAAGTAACGGTGTCTCGCTCTTCTGCAGAAGAAGAGTATAGATCAATGGCTGCAGCTACAGCAGAGATTGTGTGGCTCAAGTCGTTTGTCACCTCTCTTGGGGTCACTCACTCAAGTCCTATGGAATTGTTTTGTGATAACCAAGCTGCTTTACACATTGCAGCGAATCCGGTGTTTCACAAGCGTACCAAGCATATTGAGTTAGATTGCCACTTTGTACGTGAACATATTCTAGCCAAGCATATTACAACAGCTCATGTGCCTTCTCGTTCCCAACTTGCTGATTTGTTTACTAAAGCCTTGGGACAACGCAAGCTTCTTAGTTTTCTTCCCAAGTTGGGCATTTCATCCTTACATACTCCAACTTGAGGGGGAGTGTTGGAGATTATATATAACAATATATTGTTTGAATTCTTTGTAACGTATATTGTTTGAATTCCTTGTAACCGTAGGTTTGAATTCTTTGTAACGTATATTGTTTGAATTCTTTGTAATCGTAGGACTGTTTAGATAGAGTATTTATTTGTTTTAGTCTGTTACGTTGTTAGCTGTTAGCAAATCGCTGATCTTGTGCTAACCATTTATTGTATGTTCTCCTATTTGAAGGCTACCAATGAATGAGATAAACACACAGTTGAAATATCAAGTTTATCTTCCTTCCACTTCTTCTGGATCTCCCACTATGAGTAATAACTTGGTTTTACATTTATGACGAGATGACCATTTCTCATCACAACTATAGCAAAGCTCAAGTTCTTTCTTCTTCTGCATTTCCTCATTCTTGAGCTTCTTTATCGAATTACTTGTTGCAGGTGTTGTAAACTATTTCAGAGATGTTGATGCTACTATGGTGGAGCTAGGTAATTGCTGATATAATGGATAACAATAATAGGTTTCTGCAGCGTACGCTTTTAAGGTTGTGATGAAAAAGAAGAACATAGTTCCTTGAGATGTTCCTCATAAGCAATTTTTAATTGCATTGTTTGATGAAGAGAATTCGAGTTATGGAATTAGATTGCTCGCCGAAGATCAAGTTGTCATCCAGAAATGAAAAAGCTATCTAACACCTCATTAGAAAACTCGGTGACTTGATTAATGAGTGATTGATCATATTGGGGGATATAGTCATTGAAAGACCCAATATGAAAATTTTGGATAGAACACTCCTCAAATCCATATGCCCTTCTTCCCCAAAACATTGGCGCACTGCTTTCTTGAATTTGTTCCAAGTACAAATAGGACCCCCTTTTGTAAATCCATTGAAACCAATGGGTTGCTGGTCCTTCCATTTTCAAAGTAACGAGTTGCAACTTATACTCCTTTACAACTTGTTGGAGATTGAAGAACATTTATGTCTTGAAAATCCATGCTCTAGGATATGATCCATTGAAAGATGGAAATTCTAAACACAAGCACTTCAGCAAAGAATGAGGATCATTCGCATCTGCAGGAGCATTTTGAAGAAATGAGGGTTCTGGGTCAGTGGTTGAATATGAATCTCAAAATCGAAGGGTCACAAGAACAATTTTCTAACCGCAAAAACAACTTGATGAATCTACTGTATTTAAGTAGTCAACGACGTTATTTGTAACTGATTCTCCTCCCATCACTGTTCCATGCACTGTTGGAAAGATCCTAACTCTTTAGCTAGATCTTGTACCTCCATCATGAACAAGAAGAAGGTTCCTGATGAAAACACGAACGATAGAGCCTTGTGGCTCTGAGAAACAAGAAAGAAACTAAAAATTGATTTTGTTATTAAAAGTTACAACAACCCTCTTTTATACACTTTGAAATAGCTTCCACATCACTTAACTAACCTAACAAACCAGTATACTTTCTATCTTACCATTCGTGTACTTTACACATCATTCCTACAATTACGCTTTACAGTACCACTTTACACCACTACCAAACTTACTACTAACTACTAAACATAGTCTATTGATTAGGGGAGTAAATGGGCTATGCCGGCCCACAGGGGCCTACGAACTAGCTTATAATTTATATTAGGTCAGGCTTGACCTATTAGAAATAGTCAAATAGAACAGATCAAAGCTTTTAAAAAAACTATTTAGAAAGCAGCCATAAGCTTTTTTGTACATGTTAGGTCTACAAGCCTACAGACGGCCTATATTATATTATTTATTTTAAATAAAAAATAAAATCATTATTTTAATAATTTTGAATAATAAAGTAATATTATTTTAGTTATTTTTTTAATTATTGAATGTTTAATAGGCTTAAACAGTTTAACAGTCTTAGACCATTGCTTTTATTTTTTAAATATAGGTCAGACCAAACTTGTAATTTGGGTCTACACAAGGCTAATAGGTCAGATTAGGCGTAAAGTCTTTTACACCGTCCTAGCCTATTTAAGGTAAAACCTAGCCCAACCTAGTCTATTTACATCGCTGCTACTACCTAGGTTGGGCCGTAGAGGTGGCAAAGTGAGTTGGCTCGCCCCGACCCCCCAAAACTGGGACGGGGCGGGTTTATCCCATCTCTTGAATGTAGG
The DNA here is from genome assembly GCF_033153095.1 of Gastrolobium bilobum. Classification (NCBI taxonomy): domain Eukaryota; kingdom Viridiplantae; phylum Streptophyta; class Magnoliopsida; order Fabales; family Fabaceae; genus Gastrolobium; species Gastrolobium bilobum. Next base: position 53,226 of record NW_026900008.1, on the reverse strand, counting down.
TTAAAAATATTAACCTGCCCCATTTTATGGTGGGTCAAACCGTTTAAAAAAAATAATTAAAATTTAAAAATAAATTACATTTTATGAATATTATAATATTATTTGATTTCAGTTTACACCCCCTTAGTTTTTTTTCTAATCTTAAGCCTAAGAGTGTGATAATATTCACACAAACATTCTATATGAACTCATTTTTGCCTCCATATATGAATAACTTTTGTGATAAATACAATTTTTCTTCTTTATATTTTTTATGAGAGTACTAAGATAAAAAAATTTAGATATCACAAAAGCTTAATAACAAATAAAATACTACTTAACCAAAAATAAAAAACTGACCTGGCGGGCCAACCCGTCCCATGGCGGGTTGAACCCGTTTTAACCACCCTTATGCGAGGCGAGTTAAAAATCTCAACCCAACCCGTCATTTTTGACGGGTTTAACAGACCAATCCGACGAGTTGGACCCGTTTTCCACCTGTAGGCCTTTGCTCGTGTCGTTCTCGTTGACCTCTTAAGCATAACATAATGATAGTGTAACAAAATATTCACCTTGGAAAAAAAATTATACACCTATATATGATAGGGCATCGATATCAAAGTTTCCAATCTCCAATTATACATAGTTATAGCGTAGGCATTTTGTTTGTTTGTTTTTTTTTTTTTTTAATAAAATGGCCGGAATAATACAAATCTAAATAGTAGGATATACATATATGAATAAACAGAGGTTGCTCTTTGAATTTTTTAGAAGAGTTTCTATGTTACAAGAAATCCTTCAGCACAGGCTATGTTTTAGTCAAATACCAATCCTTGTGCCATATGATTGAATTTGTTTGATTTGGTTCTTCATTTTGAAGTGTTGCAATGCTGTTTTCTTGTTTGATTGATTTGTAATGTATTGACACCTTCCTTGTTTGGCTTATTACAGTATTTCTTTTGTGCTGGCAGATTTACAAAGTACAAAAACATTTACCTAATTTTGAGAGGGTGAAGTAATTCTTGTTCTGTCCCGTCTCTTGAATGTGGGTTAAAAATATCAACCCATCTCGTTTTATGGCTGGTCAAACAGTTTAAAAAATAAAAAATAATTAAAATTTAAAAATAAATTACATTTTATGAATCTTATAATATTAATTGATTTCAGTCTACACTCCCCTTAATTTTTTTTTCTAATCTCAAGCCTAAAAGTGTGATAATATTCACACAAACATTCTTTAAGAACTCATTTTTGCCTCCATATATGAATAACTTTTGTGATAAATAAAGTTTTTCTTCTTTATATTTTCTATGGAAGTACTAAGTTAAAAAAATTTAGATATCACAAAAGCTTAATGACAAATAAAATACTACTTAACCAAAAATTAAAAAACTAACCTGGCAGGCCAACCCGCCCCATGGCGGGTTGTACCTATTTTAACCACACTTATGCGGAACGGTTTTGTTCTTCCTGAGGCAGATATGTCCGACCGATGGTCGGGTATTTGATGTTGAATCTAGGGCTTTCTCTCTAGATACCTATAATCTAGGTATCTTGGGGACAACTGATCACTACACACTATATGATGGCTTTAGCCAGAAGGGGTATGTGTGTGCACTGTCGTGTCTTAATGAAATAGGGTTAGAGAGATCAGTCATACCTGTGGTCCTTAGTCCCTATTTATAGAGATTATCTCTGGGCTGATTCGGGTTGGGCTTCTCGCTATCGTGGGCCTTCCTCTGGTCCATAACAGTTGCTCCCCAGCCCGGTAGATTGAGTCTTCAGGTTGCCGGGATGCCCAAGTCGAGCTGATTGTTATGCTTTTACTCGGACATCGGTCACATGGCTGCTTTATTACTTCGGCCTCCCTACTTGGCCTCGAGAGGGGAAGCTTTCCCTGGTTTCATCCGGGTTTACTTGCTGGGTGCTGGTGATCCGTAGGTCATTCATGACCCGCGTTATAGCACGTTCTGGGTTCGGGTTCACGGCTCGACCTATACGAGCTTCCAGCTCTCGCATTTTTCTAGCACCTGCCTCCCTTTCAAGCCCATGCCTTCGCTCCATTTCCTCCATCCTCCGAAGTACCGCCGCAACAGCCATATCTGTTACTCGAGAGTCACCAACTGCCCCAATTGGTCCCTGCTCATCCTCTACCCTTTGTTCCTCCATTGGTTGCAGACCTTGTACATACGGGGCGTCCTGATCTATGGCCGAGGTCGATGCCGAATCGGAGTGCACATCGCTAACGTGCACTGCATCTGGATCTATCTGCCGATGATCCAAAGGATTCTCCCTAATTGGAGAGATGGACTGGATCCTGGAATTCGATCTTGATGGTTGTCGCAATCCGCTTCTTGTGTTTCTCGCCATTACGGCTTTCGATCATGTAGTAGTGGAAAAAAGTTCCCACAGACGGCGCCAATGTTCTTCCTGAGGCAGATATGTCCGACCGATGGTCGGGTATTTGATGTTGGATCTAGGACTTTCTCTCTAGATACCTATGAACTAGGTATCTTGGGGACAACTGATCACTACACACTATATGATGGCTTTAGCCAGAAGGGGTGTGTGTGTGCACTGTCGTGTCTTAATGAAATAGGGTTAGAGAGATCAGTCATACCTGTGGTCCTTAGTCCCTATTTATAGAGATTACCTCTGGGCTGATTCGGGTTGGGCTTTTCGCTATCGTGGGCCTTCCTCTGGTCCGTAACAGGTTTGAAAATCTCAACCAAACCCGTCATTTTTGATGGGTTAAAGAGACCAATCCGATGGGTTAGACCCGTTTTTTCACCTGTAGGCCTTTGCTCGTGCCGTTCTCGTTGATCTCTTAAGCATAACATAATGATAGTGTAAAAAAATATTCCCCTTGGAAAAAAAATTATACACCTATATATGATAGGGCATCGATATCAAAGTTTACAATCTCCAATCAATTATACATAGCTATAGCATAGGTTTTTTTTTGTTTTTTTTTTATTTTTTTTTATTTTATAAAATGGCCGGAATAATACAAATCTAAATAGTAGGATATACATATAGAAATAAACAGAGGCTGCTCTTTGAATTTTTTAGAAGAGTTTCTATGTTACAAGAAATCTTTCAGCACAGGCTGTGTTTTAGTCAAATACCAATCCTTGTACCATATGATTGAATTTGTTTGATTTGGTTCTTCATTTTGAAGTGTTGCAATGCTGTTTTCTTGTTTGATTGATTTGTTTTGTATTGACACCTTCCTTGTTTGGCTTATTACAGTATTTCTTTTGTGCTGGCAGATTTACAAAGTACAAAATCATTGTACCTAATTTTGAGAGGGTGAAGTAATTCTTGTTCGAACAGTTTGTATGATCAGCAAATAAAGAAGTGATAGTGCTTACCCCAATTATTGGACTCACCAAGAGTCTCACATGGAGTGATTGTGCTTACCCCACGAAATTTTAGTAAACCAGATGTAATACATTCCAGGAGAATGAAAAGAATAAGGACCCGTTTGGATGAGTTTTTTTTTTCCTTCTATAAAAGCTGTTTTTTTTTCTTAAAAAAAAAAGCACTTCACATTTTTAATTTGTTTGGATATCTGCTTTTAAAAAAAATAAAAAGTTATCAAAAAAGTCAAAAATCTATTTTTTTCAGAAGCTAAAAATTTTAACTTCTAGAAAAAGTAAAAATCAAAAGTCAAATATCTTTTTTCAAAAACTAAATATTTTTATAAAAATATAAATAACTTTAACTTTTGTAAAAACACTTCTAAAATAAGGAAGAAATAAAAGTTACTTTTTTGATAACGCCCGACAAACGACCTCTAAATGACTTTGTGGCAGAACTTTGGAGGCTTAGTCTGAGATTACTTAGTTAAGATAAAGATTCAAATCTTTAGTATCTGATGAATTGGATGCTTTGTTTGTTACCCAAATGCTCTCTGCTCAAACTAATATTAATCACATTCAAGTGTACATGTTCATCTTTAAATGCAGGGAGATTATATATCACAACAATGGGACGATGCAAGTCCTCCTATGTGTTTAACAGTTTAAGGAACCTAATGGAGTTGTGGATCATTGGTCGTTTGCACCCACGCAAAATCGTAAGCATGTGTTTTTAGTCATTGATATGGGAGAGAATAATTAAATTAGAGGCACAAAATAAGGTTTGAGATTTTTTGTAGCTATAAGGTCACGGTACACAAACACTTGAGCACATTGCACCATTGATTCATGGATCTCCTTTGGTGGTAAAAGACCTGAGTTTAACTTTCCACTCCCCATATTCTTAGCTGAAAAATTCAACTATTATGTACTCATAGCAAGATGGAAAAAAACGTAATGTACCATTGATAATGGTTCAAACTTCAAATAAAGGATTCAAGTTCAAAATGAACCATCAATAACAGCCACCAAAAAGCTATCATAGTAACTATAAGATAAACTTCAAGTTGTCATACAGCAAACATAACAAAGGATAAAGCAAGGAAAACTCAAAACAGACTCAACAAGGAAAACCAACTGGGATAATACCATCAGACACCAATATAAATTGATGTTCTGAACTCAAAATCACAAATGCCATCAGAGAAGAATTTTAATCTTCTTTGCCCAACAGAGTGAGAAGGAACTTCTTGTAGTCCCCTGAGGTTTCCTTGGCAATAGCATGCTCAAGAAGAACACTGTTTCTCTTGTAATAAACATCAGCGATGACCTTCAGGTCCCTCTCAGCCCTACTCACAATCACACGGGTGAGTGCATCCTCATCAGTTCCAAGCTTTTTGATTCCATCACGCAGCACCTATAAAATAGGAAATTCTTATTAGGAGCAGACAATAAGGTGAAATTTATGAAAAAGATTGGACTAGTCTCTTAGTGCAACCCAAATTTCAATGGTTAGTGAGATTGTTGTATAGTACTAGAAGAAAAAAATGAGAGTTCAACCTTTTCATAGTACTTAATATGGTCATTGAAGCAACGAATGGCTGTGTACAATGCCTTCTGAAAGTCATCAGATCCTTCATCCAACAGTTTCTGAAGGCATAAAAGGGATCAAAATATCAAATTATAAATAAAACATCTGAACTTTTTTTTTCATCTTTTTATTTGTTTTGAATGGCATTACTTTAGTGACATGGGAAAAGGAAATTAAAGGTATCTCTTCATTTTATACCTTAGTAATGGAAGTACCATGGATCTCTCTGTAGCGATTGAAAGTTGCAATAAGTTGAGTCTTGCTCCTTGTAGTCAAGATCCTGATGGACTCTTCAATGCTGCCTTTCTTCTCTTTCACAGCCTCATGAAGAATTTCAGCTTCAGTTTGTGCCAATTTTGCATTGATCTCATCACCAACATACCTGAATGAGGTCACTAGCCCCACCAAAAGCTGCTCAAAATCAACCACATTGACTCAGATCACAAGTACCATAAAATTCCATATTCTTCTTGTAATTCAGAAACCTCACATTAGATTAAATATTTAATCCCATATGTCGAATTGAAAATTCCAAAACACTATACAATGAAATATGTTATTAAGGTGAATGAAAATCTTATATGGAAGACGCGAAAGTGATGGTAAAACTGTTCTTCTGTGACCAAAAGGTCAGTTTCAAATTCGAGAAACTGTTTCTTTGCAATTATAAATAGGTAAGGCTCTCTGCATAGATTACCTCACCCCACCCATGCTACTCGGGGTTTAACGAGGAATAATTTTTGGATCCTCTACATTGACATGAGGTCATACATTGACATGAGGTCATACGAGATCCAAATACAAATCAAAGGTAATGGAGGGTTGCAATTAGATAAAGGGAGTAATTTTTGAATCCTCTACATTGACATGAGGTTCAATTCCCTTCATCTAATCATACTATTTAGCATTCTTTCTTAAATTTAAATGGAAAAGAAATATTGCAGAAAGTTAATGGAAAAGGACTTTACCTGGCGGATAGGGCCAGAGGTATGAGATGCCACATCTTCTTCCAAGGAGCGCTTGTAGCGATTGAGATAAGCACGCCTCACAGCAAAGAGCTCCTCAGGGGAGAGGACACAGGAAATTTCAACAATGACATGGTAGTTTTTACCACTCTTGATGGCAACATTGGCCAAAACAGCATCACGATCTGCAGGTTCCAGATTCCAGCGGTACACAGCTTTCTGTTGAAGTACAATTTCCACAGTTCAAAAACTCATTAGTACATATGAATTTCAAAAGCACATAGAACATTGACAAGATCATTTTTTTTGTGCTTAATCATGATATTAATGGTACCTCAAAGTCTCCTTTGAGCTCAGATTCCATGCGTTTGACAAGATCCTCCTGGTAAATTTCTTCATAAGCTCTTCTGATTTGCTGCCTCTGATGAACATTTCTATGACCCAGTATTACTATGACAGTGTTCTCATCAGTCCCCCATCCTACAAAGTTGAAAATCAAGTGAATCAGCATGATCTAACCCATTCTAAACACCCATTTTAAAGATACATAGGAGTATCAGATTCATCAACCATTCTAACTGATTGCCCTGATGGACCAAAAAAAAAAAAAAGTACTCGACTTTACACTGAAATGAAAGTACTAATCAAGATTGCAAAATTTTCAAAGCTTTTCATCATAGAGGGAATCCATTAGACCAATGAATAAACATGATTCAAAAAACAAATAAGGGGTTGATCACACCTTCGAAAGCCTTTCGGAGAGCTTCAGCATCTTCATGGGGAGAGTGGTTACTGGGAGAAATAAGTGTAGCCATAGTTGAATGTGTATTCTCTAGAGTGCTAACAATGATGATGTTATGAAGAAACGTATCTTCACAGGTCTTCTATTTATAATACTATGTATACAATAGCGTGTGCTTTGTACAGTTATGTTGTAACTCTTCTATTGGGAAGTGCTACAAAGATGAATAATTTAAATCCCCCAATTCATGCCTTGTAATCCGATAAGGCTTATAGCTTTATTTAGACAATAATTTATTACATTAATTTTCTGTCCTTTTCCTATTGTTACAATGCATTCAAATTCTAACCCAATTTTGGCATTACTTTAGTGACAGACCAACATGTAAACAAATGCAAATAGTTTATTTAGATTGGTGAAATTTTATTGCTACCCAACTCAGCACAAATCAAGGCCACTTGGACGGTTAAAATTAGCCATTTAAAGGTCTTAAAGGGCATGATTTGATTCTAAATATAAAGCATGATGATACGGTGTATCTATAATTTTCTGAATTGTAACATCTAGAGTATGATTTGCACAAATAACAATTGCAGATCAAAATCTATCATCATAAGGATGTGTCTATAATGCAAATAACACTAAAAATAAAAAATATAAATCACTTACCATAAAATTTCGACTTGGGATCAAAAGAAATATATAATAATTATAAAAATTATCAGCATACATGGAAGACTTTCAGTAAAAATTATGTTATGTAAAAGTATGGAGTACCAGCCACATGTTAGGTACATTAACAATGTCAGAGTTTGTTCAACTAATCCCTTTATCGAATTTTCTGGAAGCTGTGTACCATATATGTAAAAATTCAAAATAAATAGATAAAATTCAAGCTCTATAAATTAAGTTGCAATAAGGGTTTTTTTAGGCCTAATCCACAAGTGGAATCCGTTAACATTTCTCTACGTCTTACACCTATAAAACTTAGAGACAATTTTACTTTTAACTTATACATTAATAAAAAAGCTGCTAAAAAAATTATATAGTAACAAAAGTGGAATGATGACATAAAGAAATATTATAATAAAATTATTTTCAAGCATGTAGACAAAAAAATAATAATTACAAGTTTGAACTTAATCAGAAAAGGAGGAAATGAATTATTGAATGCTGGGGGTGAAATGCAAGTTACAGCCACAATTCAAACGTTATAAAAATAAAGTAAGAACATAAAATAATTAAAACTATATTAGAAAACTGAAGAAAAATATGAACGATTAATTATACCTTGGAAGGACTTGTGTAGAACCTCAGCATCTTCAACAGGAGAATTTCGTTCTAGAACAACTAGAGTAGCCAATTTTGATCACCAGAGCTCTTTCTTTCTCTTTCTGTTGTGGTTAAAAATGTGATGATGGATTATGGTAAATCAATAGTGGTGACGATTTATAGGTACATTAATCCTTCGGAATTAACGCCTACACACGACTATATCATGTTTGGACTTCGGACGTTACTTTTGATTCTTATATTATTTATTATATACGTTACTGAATTAGCTTCCTTTCGGGTTCGAAATCACTTATTGGTAGGAGGTTTGTTGTGAGATTGATGGGTAAATGAGAGTGAGTATTTAATTACTCTATGTTTGGTAGAAGTTTAAGAAAAAAAAAGCTAGGCAACCATCTTCCCCATTCATTCAGATTGATGCAAAAGTTACTGTTTGAAAAAACCACATTCGAGGTGGTATTTGAAGATAACAAGGCAACTGAAAAAAAATGTGCACAATGGTGAGACAGAAATGCCCCGCTGGGATCGTGTTGATCTCAATATCATTGACAGCTTTATCATGCTTCCTAGTGATTGAAATGTTTTTTAAAAGTAGGGATATTTTTGTAATTACAACTTATTTCCCATCTATATTTCACCTCAAACCAAACATAAACTTTATAAAATTTATCTAATTTTTCTAGTAAATTTTTTTTTCAACCAAACAATTTTTTTTACATTTTCCTACCAAACTCACTTTCCAACAATTTTCCTATCAATTACATTTTTCTAGTATTCAAAAATTTTCTCCTCAACCAAACGCTCACCCGAGATACAAAAACTCACACCGGTTTTAATAGGTGAAGCTTCGTTGATTGAAAAAACAATGTGTGAAAACATGTATACCATGAGGTACTTTTGTCCCTTTCTTCGTGCATGGTGGACAAATGGCAACATGCTCGAGGATTCTCAAAACTTGTATGATGATTTCGTGTATGAATTAAAGTACATAAATTACATGTGAATTGGGGTTTCTTCTAGATTAATAAATAAAATGCTTATGCGAAATTCATAGTGAAAGAAGTAGGGGAGATAGTTTCATTTTCATCCATACTCAAACTCAAACTCAATGAAATAATAATGGAAGAACATTGCAGTGTCCATAAAAATAAGGGGAAAAAATGTTTGTTATAAATAACACACTTTTGTGTCTTTTTAAACGATAGGATGAGTTTTTCAAAAAAAAAAAAACAGATGTTTTTGTATATATTTATTGACCTCTTACATTCTTAGGCTCTGTTTGACTTCGATTACGTAGAACAGTTTTTTAATTTTAAAAATTAAAAAAATTTGTTTGATATAATTTTTTTGTATTTACTGTTTTAAAGACAAAGTCTGTTTTTAGTTTTTAAAACAAAAAATGGAGAATAACAGTTTTTTAGGTTTTAGTTTTTAAACTCTTACCTGTTTTTGTTTTCTTTTCCTATTTTTACTCTTAAAAGTGACAGAACACGGAGAACAACATTTTATCAATGACGTTCCGGTAATTATAATCAAACAGATTTATTTTCTACTCTTTTCTACAAAACAGCTTTTATAAGTTGTTTTATAAAATAGTATTGAAAGTAAAAACACATCCTTAATTTCTCCTCTACAAAATTATGAGAAAAGAAAAAGAGATTACTGTGGAGCATTTAGAAGGGGAAGGTAAAATATCAATAAATTAAATATGCACAAAACATAGTCTTTTTATTTAAAATGACATAAAATTATATCCTTTAAAATGATAAATATTTTTTCTAAAAATTATACACGGAGGGTTACATAATAATTCCTCATTTTTTCTCTTTGCATTTTCCTAAACTGGACAAGGGTAGAGTAATTTTAAGCTATATCAACTATATCAAATATGTTATATCTCAATTTAAAATCTTAAGCAATCATAATATGTGTTATGTAACTTCATCACACTTAAATATATATCCCAACACGTCTTATCTCTTAGGGCCTATTTGGAGCACCTGATAAAGAAGATAGGATATGATAACTTATCATATCCTATTTTCATCTCTTGTTTAGTGGGTCAATAAGATATGATTAGTTTATCCTATTGTCTCCTTTTATCCTATCAAATACATGATTTCTTATCCTATGGGGGAGCTGGGTTAGGATTCAACAGGATAGGATACCAATATTAGATACTCAATATATCCTCACGCTACCCAATATATTTGTATTTATTGCATTATCTTTTGTTTTTTCTTTCTCCTTTCTCCTTCTACATAATCTTATCAGATTGCTAATCATGTGCTCATCAAACACAGGACAGATTATAGACTTATCAGCCTCATATCATATCCTATCCTTATTAGTCCCATATCATATCCTACCCTCTCCACCAAACCACCTTAACGTACATAAATTCGACTTTCATGGCTAGTAATGCCTTGTCGTACATGATGCAGTAATTAACAATACAAGTCCTTGTTAACGTCAGTCGCAAACGCTGAAATCAAGTAACCTGTTTCATTGCTTGCAAAAACAATGTGTGAAAACAAGTATATCATTGGTATGAGGTACTTTTGTCCCTTTCTTCGTGCATGAAGGACAAATGGCAACATGCTCGAGGATTCTCAACACTTGGATAAAGATTTTGTGCATGAAAGTGCATAAATTCCTTGTGAATTGGGCTTTCTTCTAAATTAAGGACTCATTTAGAGGATCAACTATAATGCTATTATATATCTTGCTCTTATATGTTTTGCTTATGAGAAATTTATAGTGAAAGAAGTAAATAGTTTAATTTTCATCCATACTCATTCAGACTCAATGAAATGAAAATAGAAGAACATTACAGTGTCCATAAAAATAAACACGCGCGGAGAGATTTGGAGGGTTACATAATAATTCCTCATTTTCCTAAACAAGATATGGAAAAGTTTACTCAAAACATTTTTCTTTCCTCTTTTTGTTATGTATTTTTCTCCATTAACAAACACATCTTAAATTCGATTTTCATTGCAAGTAATCCCTTATCGTAAATGATTTAGTAATTAACAATATAACTCCTTGTTAACGTCTGTCAGACACTGAAATCAAGCAATCTTTTTCTTTATTCCTTACTATAAAAAATATAAATGTACACAAAAAAGTAATTTTTAACTGAATAAAATATAAGTCCAAAATAAATCAACAATTATTTATTTAAGATATTTGTGCAATAAAATATTTTTATATAAAATAATAGTTAAACCTGAATGTAATGCAAGTTTATTATATTATTAATGGGAAAAATATTTCTATAATTACTGCAGATAAGTTATCATTTACTCTCAAAACGATGTCGTTTTGCGATTGAAATATTAAAAAATTATAATTATAAAGACTATAATAATTCTGAAATAAATTAGAATTATAAAAACACCATGATTTTCACTTCAAAACGACGTCATATTAGACTTACTGCAGATAACTTATCTACAGTAACCGCAGAAAAACGAACCATTATTAATTAGGGGTAGGAAAGTTATTATCAATATTCAATACATCGATACACATCATTATTCTCGGTTTTTAAATTTCTTTTGATAGATCCGATACACTTTATAGTTACGTGTCAAGAAACGAGACAATCTGATCATGATATTTTTTTATGTTTTTGAAACTTATGCAGCATATGCATGTTTAGTATTTTAAGGAAGGAATAAAAGATAAAAGAAAATCTTTACTTTAAAGAAAGATGAAAATAAATTTAAACAATTAAGAAAGATAAGAATGAATCTTATTAACTTAACAAAAGTATACCCAGGCATGTTGAATAATTTGAGAAAGGATATACAAGGAAAAAATTGTTGGGAAAACTCGGTTCCCTCAAGCTCGGCTCATGGACCTTTGTGCGGAAGTCAATCAACAAGATCCTGATCTCGGATCTCGGCAATACCTTAGCCTGAACTTCACCAGGTCAGGCAGCGCAGCGGAAAAATCAAAACGTAAATACAGGAGAGAGATAGAAGAAGAACACAACCAGATTTAACGTGGGAAAACCTTCTTGAATTAAGAAGTAAAAACCCACGGGACCTAGTCCAGATCAAAAATCCACTATGAAAATAATGGTTACAAAGAATCAAATACACCAATGTGGTGGTTAACTCAACCTCTCCAACAATGGTAATAATCAAACTACCCTAGAGATGTTTCACTCAAACTCTCTCTAGAGATCTCTCAAATGCAGAGCATAAAGCTTTGCTCAAACAATCAAATAATTTTTCTCTCAAATTTGTTCTCTCAAATCTGACCTAGCCTCCACCCACAACTAATGAGTATTTATAGAGGAGGTGGAAATTAGGGTTAGGGTTTTTATGAAACCCCTCAAATGGGCTTGGGCTTAGCATTGAAGGAGGAAGCCCAACAAATCTCCCCCTCCGACTTCAATGCGTCGGCTTCAGCATCAACCCGGCTCCTTCACAGCAGTCTTCAAATTTTCTTGCTGGAACCGGCTTTGTCATCATGTCGGACCAATTTTGGTCAGTGTGCACCTTGACGAGTTCGAGCTCACCACCTTCCACCACATCCCGGATCCAGTGATACCTCACATCAATATGCTTAGTGCGAGAGTGATAGGTTGAATTCTTCGCAAGATGGATTGCGCTTTGATTGTCACAACCCTGCTCGTACTTGTCTTGGTCATGGCCAAGTTCCATGAGGAACTTCTTCATCCACAGCATCTCTTTGCTTGCCTCAGTAGCGGCAATGTACTCAGCCTCAGTTGTCGATAGTGCAACACATTTCTGAAGTCTTGATTGCCAAGAGACAGCTTCTTCGACAAATCTCATCAAATATCATGTAGTCGACTTCCTCGAGTCGGTGTCTCCCCCTAAATCAGAATCCGAGTAGCCTTGCAACTCGGCTTTTCCTTCTCCAAAACGGAGACATAAGTCGGTTGTACCTCGGAGGTACTTGAGGATCCACTTCACTGCTTCCCAGTGCTCTTTGCCGGGGTTTGACAAATACCGGCTTACCATTCCTACAGCATACGCCAAGTCGGGTCTAGTGCAAACCATTGCATACATCAAGCTTCCGACGGCGGATTGGTAAGGGACCTTCATCATCTCATCTTTGTCTTCATCAGATCTCGGACATTGCTTTTGGTTCAGCTTTATGTGTCCGGCTAGGGGGGTGCTCACTGTTTTGGCTTTGTCCATCCTGAATCTCTTCAAAATCTTCTCAATATATTTCTCTTGACTCAGCCACAGTAGCTTCTTCTGTCTATCTCAGATAATCTTGATTCTGAGTATCTGCTTTGCAGGGCCGAGGTCCTTCATTGCGAAGGACGAGCTCAACGCCTTTTTCAGGGCGACTATCCTCGATTTGTCTTTCCCTACAATAAGCATGTCGTCAACATATAACAACAATATCAAAAAATCTCCGGCCTCATACCTCTTCACAAATACGCAGTGGTCGGCATCTGTCTTTTCAAACTTATGATCAGTCATGAATGATTCAAACTTCTTGTACCACTGCCGAGGTGCTTGCTTCAAGCCATAGAGGCTCTTCTTCAACCGACATACCAAGTCTTCTTGGTCTGGAGCTTGGAATTCTTCAGGTTGCCCCATATATATTTCTTCTTCTAAGTCACCGTGAAGAAATGCCGTCTTCACGTCCATTTGTTCTACCTCGAGGTCCATTGAAGCCGCCATAGATAACACGGTTCGGACCGAGGTCATTTTCACCACAGGAGAAAAAATCTCCTCAAAATCTACTCCTTTCTTCTGATTGCAGCCTTTCACTACAATCTGGGCTTTGTATCTCGGCTTTTGCCCGTTCTCTTCATTCTTAATCTTGTAGACCCATTTATTCTTCAAAGCTCGTCTTCCTTTAGGCAACTTGGTCAGCTCATAAGTCTGATTCTCGTGCAGAGACTTCATCTCGTCTCGCATTGCCTTTTCCCATTCTTCTTTCTCTGAGCTAGTCACAGCCTCATCATAACTCTGAGGCTCACCGTCTTCAACAACAACGGTGTATTCATCATATGGGTATCTTGTAGAGGGTCTTCTTTCTCGAGTTGAATATCTCGGCTGTTCTTCAGCTTGAGAACCCGGTTCATCATTCTCATCTCGGATCTCATCATCAGCTCAGACCTCAATGTCTTGATCATCTTCAGCTTGTTGCTGATCATCATTTTCTTCATTTTCTTGATTTTCTCCCCCTGCTTCAGCTCGGACAGGAGGGATGGGTTCTTCACGTCTGACAGTAACCCGGACTTTGGGCTTCGAGATGTCATGAATGTTCTCTTGCTCATGAAAGATCACATCTCGGCTTCTCACGATTTTCTTATTGATTGGATCCCAAAGTCGGAACCCGAACTCACATCTCGACGAACCAAGATAAATGCATTATTTGGTCTTTGCATCAAGTTTGGCCCTTTCATCTTTAGGGATATGCACGAAAGCTCGACATCCAAACACTTTCAGTTGATTATAGGCCGCTTTCCGACCTGTCCAGACTTCTTCTGGAATTTCTCCTTCAAGTGGCCGTGATGGTGAGAGGTTGATCAAGTCAACAACAGTTTTGACGGCTTCTCCCCAGAATGATTTCGGCAATCCGGCATTGGATAACATGCTTCGGACCTTCTCTTCAATAGTTCTGTTCATCCTCTCAGCAAGTCCATTCAACTGTGGAGTCTTGGGGGGCATCTTCTCAAGTCGAATCCCGGCTGCTCTGCAGTATGCATCAAATGAGCCGCAATACTCACCACCGTTATCAGATCGAACCACCTTCAATTTCTTACCAGTCTCTCTTTCAACCATAGCATAGAATTCTTTAAAGGATTGGAGTACCTGGTCTTTAGACTTCAACAAATATACCCACACTTTGCGGGAATGGTCATCAATAAACGAAACAAAGTACTGAGCTCCTCCAAGAGATTTCTCTGACATGGAGCAAACATCAGTATGGACGAGGTCAAGAATATGCCTGCATCGTCTAGGTTGATCCGGTCTCACATAAGAAACCCGGTGCTGCTTTCCAGCTAGGCAGTGCGTGCAACTCTCCAACGCTTGGCCTTTCAACCCGGTCAATAATCCTTTCTTGTTCAGGATCTGGAGCCCTTTCTCGCTCATGTGGTCGAGGCGCTTGTGCCATAGCTCCAAGCTAAGTTCATCTCGAACAGAATTGGCTTCTCCGCCATTGATCTTTCCTTGCATCACGTACAAGGAGCCTTCCTTCTTACCTCGGGCCACGACCAAGTTTCCCTTGGCCAGCTTCCATCTCACACTACCGAAGTAGTTCACTAACCCGACATCATCAAGTTTGCCTACCGAGATTAGGTTCAAACGCATGTCAGGAACATGCCTCACATCTTTCAACACAAGTCGGCATCCGACATCTGTGGTCAGAGTTACATCACTGACACCATCAATCTTGCTGGTCACTTGATTTCCCATCTTCACGACTCCAAAATCACCACCTCGATAAGAGAAGAAAAAACCTTTGTGTGGAGTAACGTGGAAGGAGGCACCGGAGTCAACAATCCAGGTGCATTCATTATATGCAACATTCAAATAATTATCCTCACCAAGGAGGAATATCTCGGCATCAGGATTTGCAGCCACCGCAGTGGTGCTCTTGTCTTCCCTCTTCTTGGGAACAATCTGATCCGGCTTCACAGAGCCCTTATTCTCATCATTTTGTAGGGTCCAACAGTGTGGCTTCTTATTGCCTGTCTTTCCACAGTAAAAGCACTTCAACTCATATTTCGGCTTTGACCGACCTCTGGACTTATCTCGTCTATCACGACCTCTACCGCGGCTCTTACTTCTACCACGAGAGTCAGATTTCCCTTTATTCTCAGCAACGTTGGCCTCAGACGTACTCGAAGTACCTCGTTCTCTTCTCCTGGATTCTTCACCCAGGAGGCTGTCAGTCACGACATCCATCTTCAATTTTCCATCTGGAGTCGAGTTATTCAGGGTCACCACCAGAGTATCCCAGCTTTCTGGCAGCGAGCTCAATAGCAGCAATGCCTGCAATTCTTCATCAATTTTCATATCAGCCTTTGACAACTGATTCACAATACCTTTGTAGGTGTTCAAGTGTTCAATCATGCTCATGCCGTCCTTGTATTCAAGCTTAACAAGTCGGTGAACCAGGTGTGCTTTGTTCCTGAGAGTCTTCTTCTGAATCATGGACTCTAATTTCGTCCACAACTCATACGCGTTCGTGAATTCGGACACGTGCTCAAAGAGGCTTTTATCAATATATTTCCTGATCGTGGCTACCGCCTTCCGACTCAGGATCTCCCACTCCTTATCTGTTTTTCCTGCTGGTCTCTCATCAAGGATAATGGGCTCATGCAGATCTTTGCAGTAGAGATGATCTTCCATCATCGGTCTCCAATAAGTGAAGTTGTCTGCGGTCAACTTGAACATATCTCCATCATGAGTTATGCCACTGGTCTCCATCTCGTCTCCTTCAGAACCCGTCGAACTCGGGCTCTGATACCACTGTTGGGAAAACTCGGTTCCCTCAAGCTCGGCTCAGGGGCCTTTGTGCGGAAGTCAATAAACAAGATCCTGATCTCGGATCTCGGCAATACCTTAGCCTGAACTTCACCAGGTCAGGCAGCGCAGCGGAAAAATCAAAACATAAATACAGGAGAGAGAGAGAGAAGAAGAACACAACCAGATTTAACGTGGGAAAACCTTCTTGAATTAAGAAGTAAAAACCCACGGGACCTAGTCCAGATCAAAAATTCACTATGAAAATAATGGTTACAAAGAATCAAATACACCAATGTGGTGGTTAACTCAACCTCTCCAACAATGGTGATAATCAAACTACCCTAGAGATGTTTCACTCAAACTCTCTCTAGAGATCTATCAAATGCAGAGCATAAAGCTTTGCTCAAACAATCAAATAATTTTTCTCTCAAATTTGTTCTCTCAAATCTGACCTAGCCTCCACCCACAACTAATGAGTATTTATAGTGGAGGTAGAAATTAGGGTTAGGGTTTTTAGGAAACCCCTCAAATAGGCTTTGGCTTAGCATTGAAGGAGGAAGCCCAACAAAAATAAGATAATTAAAAGTATATCCCGAATTTGGTGTCAATAGAAAACAATAATATATTCCAAAAATAAACTATTGGTTCTTTGAAATTAAAGTTGGTAATGCATTTGCTCAAATATGATTTATATCGTAAACAAAAAAATTCATATCTCAAGTAATTGAATAAAAATCTATAAAAAAAAAATTAAGGCCGAAAATTTAAAAGTTTTTTTTGTTGATTTTAAATATTTATCTTAATATTTGTAGCTAATTAAACTCTATTTGATATATGCAAGTTAAGAGTTATTGTACAGTTTTAAAAGTTATTTTTAAATAAAATAATATTTAAGTTCGCATGCGAGCCATGCTTTTCAAACTAGTACTCGAATGAAGGTGATATAGTTTTCTATTATTTAAGTTGTTTGGATATTTTTATGCACTTTTGCATTTTGTAACGCATGCGCTTCCATCTTATAGGATATTGCAAAAGGCCGGTCCATAAAGGGAAAAACAGAATGAAAAGGAAAAGAAAACATTGAGGAAAAAATTTCATGCTCAATATAAAGAAAAACGTGTATAAAGAAAGACATTATTGTTTTCAAATCATAAACTAAACAATTCATTTTCACAAAAAATATTCAAAGATATTCAAGAAAAATAATATTTCAACCAATCCAATTAATTAAAATTTATAAATTAAATAGACCAGCATATAAAAAGAATTCTTGATTATTTTAGAGTTTTATTTTAATGTTTATAGATGTGTGAGTTATTGCCAATTTTTTTAAAATGAGATTTTTATATGAAATAATGTCTAAAACCACGTGCAAGGCAAGTTTTTAAATATTGTACATGAAAAAAGAATAAAGGAATATTTCTTATTATTTTAAACTCACTTAGATTTTTCTATTCCAAACGATATTCATGGATTGAATAAAAAACGAATAAAATAAATAAATAAATAAATTAGAGTTCCTGTAAAGGTTTTAAGTAAGGGGTAACTTATATTTATAAATTTTTTATGTACAAATTATACTATGTCTTACCGGTAGTACATTCCTACCAAATCTACTATCAGTAAGACATAGTTGAGTTTGTAAATTTTTTTTATAAATATAACATTTCCCAATTAATGTCACTTGAGCTACAATTCTTGAATAATCTATTTAAATTTTGTACAAGGAAATTTAAAAACTTGAACCAACCAAATCTAAGCGCCTATTTTAAAAGGAAATCAGACCTTAATTATTTCAATTTTTTGTATAGTTTTTGTTGGTCCCGAACTCAAAAGGTGAATTGAGTTATACAAATTTTTTAAATTTAAATCAATGTTAATTTTTCCATAAAAATTTTGACTAATAAAAAATAGCAAAGAGTTAACACAAATACATACGTGAGAAAAACTCCAAAAGGAAGGGGGAAAACTAGGCTTCGCAAAAATGAGCCAACCCACCCGGCTAAAATGAGCCGGGTTGGGTTAGAAAAAATGAGTTGGTAACTTGAGTCAGCCTGACTCGTTTCAGCTCGAAAAAAATCGAGTCAACCCATGGGTCAAACGGGTTGGCTCGCGGGTTATGGTTTTTTCTTTTAATATAAAAGTATAAAAATTAATGAAGGTAAAGTGGAAAGCTAAAACCTAAAATCTCAATTCCAAAAAGCCAAACGAAAAATACTCTGCAGCCTGCCAATAAGTCCAAAATCGTGCATTAAGGACCTTTTTATAATATGTGTGACAGTGTGAATGAGGTGTCAACTGCCAATAAGTCCAAGTCCAAGTCCAAATGCAAAAGGAATTTTCTATGGTTTATCTATATAATGTCTTTGTATTGAATGAATTAATAATTTAGGAAAAAAATTTAGAAGTTACAGCATCAATGGAATTTTATTTTATTTTCTATTTTTTCGAGTCAACCCGCGAGCCAACCCTAACCCGACTCGGGTCGGGTCAGATTAAGTTTTCTGGCTCGTTTATTTTCGAGCTAACCCTAACCCGACTCTTTTTTTCGGGTTGAACGCAGATTGGGTCGGGTTGGCCCGTTTTGCCAACACTAGGGAAAACCATGATCCCAATCCACATACTTGCCTCTACTCAATTGAGAGACAAATCCACTGTAATGAGCCAAACTCAATTTAAAATATAAGAATAGAACATAGTCTATCATTTTACAAAAATTCAACTAAATCTACCTCTAGATTCAAGCACTCTAATTTACCCTAGTAAATTGTGTCCTAATTGTCAAACCCTCAACAATTGCAAAACACACTTTCGGCTTAACTCTTCGCCAAAAGTATAAAACCCTAATTATCACTAGATAATTGCTCACGTATTGCCTACTCCGAAAATAGCTAAAAATAAATAAAAATAAATTAAGAGTTATATTACATGCTTCTAATAAATAAGCAAATATGTATAAATCAAACCTAAGAGGTGGATTCAATGAATCTGTTTATGACTTGGTTAGCAAATTGTTTTGAATGCACGTTAAGAAGAAATACTCCTTGTACATTCAACACCCCCACCCCCTTTTTTTTTGCTTGAATGCTCACCCATATTTTTAGGAAAGACTTAGAGTATGATTTTTATAGACTTTTTCTCAATATCAATTACTTAGGAAAAATATCTAAATTTTTACAATAAATCTGTTTTTTAAGGTTATCATGATTTTTAAGAAAACTTTCCAAATTTTTTTTTAAAAATAGAATCAAAATTTTTAAAATAATTTTTCAAAAAATAACTTTTCAAAATAAAATAGAATCGAATCTTTCAAAGAGAATTAAATATCAAATTAACTTTTCTTTTTCAAATAAAAACTCAAATCTTAAAAATCTATTTAAATAAAAAATAAAACTTTTTTATTTTCTTTAGTTTCCAAAACTTTAAGATAATCTAATACAAGGCATGATTATTTTTCACCTCATTTGACCATTACATGAAATTAAGATATTATTTTGCAATTTCGATCTTCACGATTTCACAACAATTTTGTTATATTCACTTCTTCATAATTCATTTCAAATTAAATCTTGAAACAAACTTTCAAAAACTAAAAAATTGTTGAATAATTTGACTTCACTTATTTGTTATCATCAAAATTAGACAAGGTATAAGACCCAACAATTTTGTTTAGCTTTCTAAATAAAGCCTTGTAATTGTATAATACCTCTAACCCATTTAATTAGAAAAGGGCATGTGATTAAATATTTAATCATGCATAAATGTGTTAAATTAAGTAAAATATCTAATTAAATAAATTAGGGTTTTTTTTAGGTAAAAGTACACTCAGTGAGATTTTTGGGGTAAAAATGGGTGTAGGAAAATATGACTAGAAAAATATTCTAGTTCATTGGGTATAGTTTGGTATTGAAGGAGGTGTGTAGATAGATAAGCTATTACCCAGTTAAAGTATCTTAACCTATTTCATATTTAGAAACCGTGACATCTCTGTATCCTCTCTTTTCTTTCTTACGCTCTTTCTTTCCTTTTTTTTCTCTGTCACCGTAGCATCTCCATGGAAGCTTGGCTTCAAGCTTTTCCTTCCTTGATTTCCCACTCTACAATCATCCACATCGTAAGGTGCATTAGATGAAATTTATAGTAAATCACCCAAGGAATCAATTCCACCATTTATTTTGGGCTGAAAGTGCTTGTAGAAAGAGATATCCTCTTCCCCCAATTCGGATCATTATTCAACAAGGAGAGAAATTGTGAATTTTCATGGAGCTTTGCTTGGAGGTTGTTCTCTAGGCTTGGTATAAGGGATTAGAGGCGAGAAATCTCTATTTCCATGGTTTGACTTTTGTGATTTAAGTCTTGAAAGTTTGAAGCATGTTTTGGTGGAAAATTTTGAGTTTAAAATTAGAAATTTGTGATGAATTAGTGTTGTGTAGTAAGTTGTAATGTAGAATAACCATGAACATGTGTTTAAAAATTTAAGAAAAATTCCCCTTGAACCACCCTAGAATTCGGCCATGGTAGGTATTTAGGGTTTGATGTGCAAAAATTTATTTGCATGAATGGTGAAGGTTTGAATATTGGTTTATGTTGAGATTAAGTGTGAAAGTGAGATTACTTGTGGAAAATTCCTTGGAAACCTTCTCTATGCATTTCGGCCATTAGGGTATTATTAGGGAAAATTATGTTAAAATCATGTTGATGATGCATTTAAGTCCTAATGCATGGTTTTAATATGATTTGGAAGTTAAATGGTTTAAGACAAAATGAGAGGCACCTTAGCTCCCTTGTATGAGTTGCCATGACCTTGTGAACAAAAAATTAGGCAAAGTTAAGCTTAAAATTGTTATGAGAATATTTGAATAGTTTAGGGCTATGTGTGAATTCTAGGAACTTGGAGTTGTATCTATTGAATTGATGCAAAAATTCCTAGATTCCCTTGATGTTGGTTCAGCCAATTAAGTTTTGTGGGGGGCTTGGAATTGTTAAAAATTATAAATGGTATTTTAGAAGCGTGGTTGGGTTATTTTAGGACCCTACATGAGTAAGAAACCATGAGGGTGCTTGTGGTTCATTAAATCATCCTTAAAATGGTTTAATAAAGAAATGAGGAAAATATGGTCTTGACTTGTGTATTGGCATAGATTTGGCAAAAGTGTAAGAAAAAAATGAAAGTAAGCAATAAGATATACGCCTTGTGTAAATTTCATGGCATTGTAGCATTTTATTGATTTTGTTTTGAATTCTTTCTCTAGGTGTGCCTAGGGACTGAGAGGGTTTGAATTGCCTTTGGAGCTAAATAGGTAACTTGTGTTACAAGTGAGTAGATTGGTAAAGCTTCAAAAGGTAAACTCTATGTTTAAGAAGTTTTTTCCTGCTTGAGTGCTTCACCATGGTTAGTGGACTATGGTTGGATTGTATGATTGTATTTGATGCTTTGTATAGATGCATTTATATAGAGCTATTTGATAACATGATATGATTTGTTCTGATGTGATTTATGTATTAATCTCTGGCCATTGATTGTATTGTATGCTGATGTCTGCTTGGGGTCCTCCCTCGGGACTGACTGAGCACACCTCTGATATGTTCTAGTTTCGCTTGGGGTCATCCCTTGGGAACACGTGCGTTGATTTCTGCTTGGGATCCTCCCTTGGAAATGACTGCGTACGCCTCTGATAAGATATGTATATATGTTTTGTTTAGTGATGATATCTGTTATATGTTGCTTTGTATACCCTGTATCTGACTATCATGCAGGAGTGGGCCAGGGGTATGGAGAATTCTCTATAAACCTAGAGCTTATTGAAATTTGTTATCTCACCCCTTTTTGGGGACATCATTTCAGGTTCTCAGATTCCCGGTGAGCCTTCACTAGGCAGGGACACGACCGATGGTTAGAGGAGCTACGACGGACCAAATTTTGGAGTAACTGTAGGCTACTGCTATTTTGGAGTATATTCTGGTTATTTTTTATTCCATTCTTTTGGTGGATCATGATGTCTGATTCGATACTTGTATATGGCCTGTATATGTTTTGTACATGTTTCCGTTTTGATGCATGTACAATTGTGTATTCAGACATGTTTATATTATGATGCAGTATTCAGTTATATGTTTACCTATTGGATTTGCATGTTGTTAGACATAGTGGCACAGTGCCAAGTTATGCATGCACTCATGGATGAGTATATGATCCTATATGGATATCTGCTATTCTGAAAGTATATACTGTATAAACTGTCTATCAGGGTACCTTGAGAGTGGGATTTGCAAATCCCCAGTTGTCCGATTTACAGAGGTTACTCTGTCCGATTTTCGTCTCCTTCAAATAAGAATTAAATTAGAAGAAGTATGCAATGTGTTATGTCATGTGAAAAAAGATTAAAGAAAAAGAAAAAGTTAACTCGTATTTTCGTAAGTTAAGTCTTTTGTTGTTTCTGTTTGTATCATATGTATGTAAATTGAACCGGCTCGAGACGGGAATGTTACAAATTGTCCTCAACGATTGATGTAGTAGAAATGTCCAATTTTCCTCAACGAGGTAGAGTATGTCAATATTATAATAATTTACGGGGCAAATGTAATAATTTCCTCAATGCAGAGTTATATGATGAGTATGTCTTAGAACATGTTTGGATCCTCTCTTTTTTTATAAGATAGAAGCTACTTATAAGTTAAAGCTAAAAAAAAAGAGTTTAAAAAAAGTTAAAAGCTGTTGGTAATTACATAAATTTTTTTTTCTTAAAAGCACATATTTCAAGAAAACTATCTCTCTATATCTTTATAGTTCTTCGTTTAAAATACATAATTCAAGAAAAATATATAAGAGCTTAAACCAAAGCTCCTTCTATGAGCTTTTAGTTTTTAGCTTTTTTTTCATTATAAAAACAAAAGAGTTTTTCATTATAAGAGTTTTTCTCAAAATCTGTTTGGCCTAACTTATGCTTATAAGTAGCTTCTAGCTTAAAAAAGAGAGAATCTAAATAAACACTTAATATGTCTTAGGCTAAGAATGAGAACTAGGGAGAGGCACACGACATGTGAGGTGATATTTTAGTAGAGTGACAATACAAGAATGAGTTTGCAAAATGTGTCTTTTCAATGACAGAATGGGGTATATATAGGTGAACAAGATTCTCCAATGATGAAAGAGTGAGGAAGTTGTAACTCTTTTGTCTTTGTGGGCCCCATTAGGTATAAGACAAACATCCTCATGTGATTCATAAGAGATGTATGTGCTTGGGGAGTGAGATTTTTGTAATTATCTCACTTTATGCATATATAGTATGGGTTCTCTTTTCTCATGTTGAAGGAGATTTCTTTCTTCTATTATAGACACAAGATGTGATGAGTTTCACCTCCCATTAAAAAACAAAAGTCAAAAAAGTTATTGCACACATTTTAATGTATCACTAGTAGGAGAAAGAATTCTCCTGTAACATGATAATTCTTTTCCCCATAATATAGTTATGACCCCTTTTATGGGTCTTAATGGTTGACTTGAGCTTGTGGGATTGGTTCATAACAATTCCATTATACTACTCCAATATCAAATATAGTAATTAATTAAGATAGAATTACATATTGTCTTACACAAGAAAGATAATAGAGACAGTACTCATGAAAACATACTCCAAATAGGAAAATAAACCAAATCACACCATAAGAAACCAACACAACCAAAACCCATTACAATGTATGCCCTCAGCTAGTAATTACTTCAATCCTGCTTCCCCAACAAAGCAAGGATGAATTTTTTGTAGTCCCCTGAGATTTCCTTGGCCACTGCATCCTCAAGGTGAACACTGTTTCTCTTATAATAGAGCTCTTTGATGTCCTTCAGGTCCTTCTCAGCCCTTGTCACCACCACACGGGTGAGTCCTTCCTCATCAGTTCCAACCCTTTTGATCGCATTGCGCAGAACCTATACATCATGGTAAAAAAAATAAAAATATTAAGCGTAAATCATTGTGTACGAAATGTTACTTATTCTATCCTCAAGAAGACATTCCATTTGTTAAGCATAGAATCTAATTTTGGAGTTATTTAAGTTCCAATAGTAATAATAAAATGGCTTTGGTTATTTATGAATCCTGACATGAAGCACAAGTGTTAAAGATCTATAGAACAAGTACAAATGAAGTTTAGGTTTGTTAAGTCAAATTGAACTTAAAAAATGTATATTTACCTTCTCATAGTACTTCTTATGGTCATTGATGCAGCGAATAGCCGTGTGCAATGCCTTGTGGAAGTCATCAGATGCATGATCCAACAATTTCTGTAACAGAAATATACATATCAATTATCAAGTGTCTTTTAATTTTTTTGATTGAACAAGTAGAGAACAATTAACAAGGAAAGATGGCAATGAGGCAAAGAGCAAAGAAAAAGAAAAAGATTGAACATTTTCTTTTATACCTTAGTGATGGAAGTGCCATGGTCATCTCTGTAGCGGTTGAAAGTTGCCATAAGTTGAGTCTTGCTCCTTGTAGTAAGAATCCTAATGGCTTCTTCTTCATTGTTGGCTTTTTTCTCCTTGACAGATTCATGAAGAATATCAGCTTCAGTTTTTGCCAATCTTGCATTGATCTCATCACCACCATACCTATATGCGCTCACCAACCCAACCAAAAGCTGCACAAGTTCATAAACCAAGTACAGACTAAGACCATTAGTATACCTCTAACATTTCATCAAGCATATACCCTTTTCTTTTAAATACCATCAGGTATCTGAAACCCTAATAGGTCTGACTAATCCAATTTCGGGTTTGAGTCTCTCCATCCTCTCCAGAAGATGTGACTCTTCGGAATCAAATCCATTATTTTTTGAACAGATCAAATCCTAAGGTCTAGCTGGGACGCCACTGACCAAACTAACTCTCGAGTCATTAAGCATATACTTTTGATTCACTCTCTCTTAGAAACATTTTGTTTATACTATCATCGAATTATGTGTTGCTACATTTATAAAAAAAGAGTTAATGATGTGATATATTACATGATTGAATGACTTACCTGGCGAAGATGGCCAGTGGTATTAGTAGCTACATCTTCTTCCAAGGAATGCTTGTAACGGTTATGATAGGCACGCCTCACTGCCAAAACCTCTTCAGGGGAAAGGACACAAGCTATTTCCACAATCACATGGTAACCTTTGCTGCCACTCTTGATGGCTACGTTGGCCAAAACAGAATAGCAATCAGCAGGTTCTAGCATCCAACGGTACATGGCTCTCTGTTTTGATTAGACCCCATTATTCAAAATCATGACTAGTGAGGTTATGACAAAAACTATATGAAATTGTTAGCAAAATCATGTTTAAATGTTCTAATTAATGGTACCTCAAAGTCACCAGAGAGCTCAGACTCAAGTCGTTTGATGAGATCCTCTTGATAAAGTTCCTCATAAGCCTTTCTGATTTGCTGCCTCTGATGAACATTTCTATGACCCAATATTGATATAACAGTTTTCTCATCAGTACCCCATCCTGCAGAGTTCAAAACCATTATATATTAAATACTATATCTTAGTTTACTTTGTCAAAGATACATCATATTGATCAAATGTTTTCCACCAAGTGACAGAATCAATGTTCTTAAAGGATTTTCAAGATGGGAGAAAAAACATAGCAAATTCATAATCCCAATCAATAATAATAATAGAAAAAAAATCCAATTTAAGAAATGGACTGAGAAATGAACAACCTTGGAAAGCTTTTCGAAGAGCTTCTGCATCTGCAACAGGTGAATGATTGATGGGAGCAATAAGGGTAGCCATAGTTGATTATATATTCTCACTATGGTGCTAGTTATGTTGTAAGTTTAGCTTCCTAGCTCTTCTATATATAATATAATTAATAACCTATACAGCTATGAACTTTGCTTTTTACTGTGTTATCAAGCCTGAAGATTTTGTCACTTTCAATTTGGACCTTTATATCAATATGCTAAGAAAGTAAAGAATTTGTAGCTACTGTCAATCCTTTAATTGGTATTAAATGAGTACTAAGTTATTCTTTTCCTTGTCAGTATTGAATGAGTCATCAATGCCAAGGCCTTACATAAGGTTTAAATGGATATGCAATAACAATATCTCTTTTTGTTACTGATATTTTCTATATAAATTGAACAGAATATATTACAAGCTGATCTACATTTATATTGGAGGTAACCATTTTCGTTTAAGGGGTAACCATATATATGAATGATTTAAATGTCTCACCTAATCCAAAGCAAAGGAGGAAAATTTTGAGGGGTGGCAAACTCACACGCAGACATTATATATGGTAATTTAAAATGTTTTACACAGCTGTAAGCCAAAGGCTTACATTGTTGGGACACTTTACATCTATCAGCATATTATAGACTTTTAAATTTTAATGTAATTAAAGATTATAAATAAATAAATTATAATACTCGTTATGAAAATACTGTTACATATAATATTTTTGGTGAACCCAATTTTATAATTAAAAGAATCATAGATAAAAATTCCAGTGGTCGCACCTCACCTCGATCGTGAGGTGCTATTCCCTGTGTCACATAACGGTGGATTTAGTAGAAGAATTTTTTTTTTTTACAAAGAAATTACGATTTCTCAGATGAAAAATTGGGTTTCACGAAAATATTATCAAAAAATTATTTGGTAGCCAAAATATTATCGAGATTTTTGTCAATATTTTGCATCTAATTTTTCATTTTCTTTGGAAAGTGAAAATACCACCATTCGGGTGGTATTCTTGTGTGGTATTTTGATTTATATTTTATACACAAAACAAAATTTTGTGAAAATCACATTCTTGAAAAAAAATTTAAAATTTTTCTACCAAATACGAATAACTTAAATTACCACTTTCACTTTGCCTGAAATATGAAAATAAACCCCCTATCATAAACCCTCACTTTCCATTTTGAAAATAAACCCCCTTTATAGACCCTCACTTTCCATTCTGCATAAAAACGGGTTGAATACGTGATGGGACGGGTTAACATTATTTTAGTTTTATTTTTTTTAATTTAAAAAATATTAATAATAACATTTTTATACCTCTTTGATCTTTATCTGATACTCTTACCATCTAAGGGGGAGTATAATTTTAAAAAAAAAATTCATATTTTTAACATATAAAAAATATGAAACACACCGTGCCTGGTTGTGAGGTCTTTTGTTTTTTTTTTTAATTTCTCTTCTTCTTAATTATCTATAGAAGCTTGACCAAATAAGTTTTTACAAAAGTCTTTAAAAAAAATTATATAATGAAGAAAAAAGTCTAAGGCCAAAAGCTATTAGGAGAAGTTTTTTTAAGTTGTATGAGTTTGTTTGTTTTTTTTTTTAAATGTGTGCTCTTTTTGAAATCAATAACTTTTAAGATAAAAAATTTATATAATCATCAAACAGCTTATAATTTTATTTATAAAAAAAAATAACTTCAGCTTAAAAATAGCTTTGAGCTCAAAAAAAAAAAATGTCGAACGGGCTCCTAGAATTATTAGTAAAAACTATGGCATTCTGATTTTTACGGTAATCAAGAGCATCCGAGATTAAGGGAATTTTACAAAAATAAATAAATAAATAAAATTAAAGGTGGTTTAGAGGCGATTCAACTATATGTATGTATTTTCTAACATGATAAAATGAAAATAAAAACAAAAAGAATGAAATGAGATCGCTATTAAAAAAGAATTAATTGATCACAAAATGTAACACAAAAACCAAACAAATTGAAGATGTATAAATTTGTGTGATACCTTTAAATGCCTTTTGGAGAGCCTCAGCGTCTTCAACAGGAGATGATTGGTTATGATGAGCAACAAGGGTAGCCATATAGAAGCACTCAATTGAGCTCTTTGTTTCTCTCTCTCTGCAGCGTATGAGTAGAAGAATTATAAGTTATATCAGAGATTGGTTTTATCACAGGCTCAATATAAATAATACCATGGCTTCCTTGGTGTTAACGCCTTCACACTATCATCATGTTTGAATTTGAGCGTTACTTTTCATGGGAAGACTAATTTTTATATACACTAATTAATTAGTCATTTCTTTGGCATTAAGAAAACCATTTGAAAATTTAAAATTAAATTGCAAAGAAAATGTAAAGAAACAGAAAAGAAAACTTGATTCCTGGCTTAAATGGCGTGGCTTTGCATGGAAAGACAGGGGAATAGTGATGTGTCATGAGACGTTTTTTCGTTCCTTTATGGTTGCATTTGCATGTGGTTCAGATTTAAATTGCACAGGGATGACCTGGGATTCTCTTGTTCTCTTATATAGTGAGGTATCAATTGGCGTTTTTTCTTTTGAATTCAATTATATATTATAATAGTAGCGTTTATATTTTTTTAAACCAAATTCAAGATAAAATTATTGCATAAATTACTCAATACTTCTCGCACATATTAAACCAATAAAAAACCTTGAAAATCGCTCAGCTAATTAAGCGAAAACCATTCATAAAATGAAAGTTGTGAAATTCTTTTATTAATTTTTTTATATCATAACATCAATTTGAATGAATGAGATCTAATGCTTGTATCAATGAACATATATATGCAAGTTACGTGATACATTATTTTGATTAGTTGGAGTATTAGAGTTTGTTTGTGGGTTTTATATGTTGGTGAAAGAAGGCTTGAGAAAGGGTTGGATCAATGTGATTAGAGGTGTTAACGGACTAAGCCGAGTCGAGCTTTGATCTTAAAAAGCTAAGTCTGTGTTTAAATATGTCAGCCTGACCTATCCTAGTCTGTTACCTGTTATGAATATAATTGTCGGCATGTGGCCTAGCTTACTTACAAAAAATAAAAGTCTGGTTTAGCCTGTTTAAAAAATAGAATAGTATTTCTGCATTTATTCTCAAAATGAAGTCGTTTTGGTATTAAAAAATTAAATAGTTATAATTATAAAGACTGTAATAACCCTGAAATAAATTAAAATTACAAAAACACTATGATTTTCGTCCTAAAACAACATCGTATTAGGCTTAGTGCAGATAACTTATCTGCAGTAACTGCAGAAAAAGCGAACCCTTAAAAAAAATATAAAAAATTATTCAAACAAAATATATGATCCAAAACACTAATAATTTCACAAAGATTCATAAATTACAAAAAATATTTCTGCAGTTATTGCAGATAAATTATCTGTATTTGCTCCCAAAACGACGTTGTTTTGGTGTTAAAATATTAAAAAATTATAATTATAAAGACTATTATAACCCTGAAATAAATTAAAATTATTAAATTACCTTAATTTTTGCTCCTAAAAGACATCGTTTTGGGCTCAAATGCAGATAACTTATCTACATTAATTGCAGAGAAAATGAACCCTTCATAAATTCAATGTATATCCAAAAAGCATAATATAAAACAAAATCATTTAAAAAGTCTGTTTAATCAATAAAATGGAGTGAAATGGATTGAGCAGAGAGAGAAAACTATTATGAATAGTATAAAAAATATAAAGTAAAAATAAAAGTTAATATATCAGGCCAGTCTGAGAGGCTCAAAGGCTGAGCTTTTAAATTGAAGCCTGAGACCTTTTTATTAAACTAGCTTTTATACAATGTCAAGTTTGGTTCCAACAATCAATTTTAGACATATAAGCTCATGCGTTCACGAGCCGAGCCAAAGACATCTGGTTCGTTTAGCACCCCTAAATGTTATAAAGTTTATGATGGCTATCATTATCAAAAAAAAAAAAAAAAAAGTTTATGATGGCTATTTTATAACAGTGTGAAGTTTAGGAGCTATACGGACACTTTCTCTAAAAAAAAATTCCCAATCCATGCCAATTTATTAGGCAGATGTTAGTTCATATGATTAGGTAATCATATCCTAAATTGTATTCGGTACATTAAAGTTTAGAGAGAATGAACGACACTAATTAATTTCTAGGTTGGAGTGTCATAAAAACTTACAACATATTACATATTATCTGCGAAAAAGGAATGTTAGTAGTGAGAATTTAACATGCGCTCTGCAAGCAAAATGCTTCAATTCTTACATGCTGAACCAACATAGGTTGCCTCTATCCAAGGTTAATTTCTTTCTTTCCATGTTCAATATCATCACGAAAAAATGATCATTTATAGTCCAAAGAATTCGGTTTACAAATAATTATTGTTTTGTGACACTTTTTTTTTTT
The DNA here is from genome assembly GCF_033153095.1 of Gastrolobium bilobum. Classification (NCBI taxonomy): domain Eukaryota; kingdom Viridiplantae; phylum Streptophyta; class Magnoliopsida; order Fabales; family Fabaceae; genus Gastrolobium; species Gastrolobium bilobum. The sequence continues at coordinate 22,670 of NW_026900008.1, read as the reverse complement.
TGGTAAACTACTTTTTATTAGTTTTAATCTCTTTGCTTGACAACATTATTTTAAGTAAAAAGAAATATACTCGCACAAATATAATAAATTTAAACTTGAGCAAAAACACATTTATGCGGGGATCAATTCTATTTGGTTACTGTTTGGTCTAGAGAATCATGTACCTATACTGTAAGGTATATGTTTAGAGATATCTTAGAAATAGATATTTTGGTTGGCTTATAGTCAATATCTCAATCACTACGCACAGACAATATGTTTACAGCCAAGACGTGGCTGTGCACAGTATTGGCAATAATAATAAATAAGTTAAAAAGTGTATACTTGGGTTCTTTAGACTTTTATTTATACGGGTTACCTCTTGGGCTTGGACTTGGGCTGTGTAGATTTTTCAGTTGATGTAGGATTTTACCTCTTATTTATAGGAATAAAGGTTTTGTCTCTTATCTTTATCATCTCATGCTATTAAGATAACTGTGTCATTATTTATTAAGGGATACATGAGATAGAGGATTAGGATATAAATATATTCGATAACAGTTACGTATAAAAGAGTAAAAGACCCACGATCAAGGATAAGATTATGTGTGTATCCAGATATATAATGTTCCACTATTTAATAATTTTTCTCTTTAGTCTAAATTGAGTGTACCTAAAGCCTTTTTTTTATTTACTTTATTATAATGTGACTAACTTTCAATCCATTCTTAATAATTTTTTGTTTTTTCGAACTTATTCATCGAAAACTTAATTAATCTGATTTGAACACTGACGCCCAAATATACTGATCAATCCCAATATGTTTTACAATGCTCAGTTTTGTGCTTTTTGTGCATATATTTAAAAAAAAATGATGATGAAATTTATTTGTTACTACATATATTTTAGGGATAAGTTATTCTGTATACTCTTGATTTACCTACTTTTGCCTACCCTTTTCAACATCATTACATTATAATCTCATCCAAGTGGAGATTTGTACTATAAAATAAACATTTTTACCTCTTTCATTCTCCTTCCTGCCTCTCACCCTTTCTCTCTCCTTCTCCTTCTCTTTATCGACCAAGACAGAGACAACTCATTGTATTGTAGAATTGTATTCAGCATTTCTCTTTTAAATAATAACATATGATGATGCAACTCATTGTAATAAAATTGTAACAATTGAATCAGCAAAACAAAAAAATCGAATAATGAACTTGTGCCTGTAACTCATTGTATTGTAGATAAATCAATCAACATTTTTGTTTTCTTTCTCAACCATGGAGGTCTCCATCCTCATTCGCACCATTCAACAATTTAGAGGTCCCTGATCCGAAAATTCCCCTTTTTATTTATTGAATTTTCTTCATTTTGTCGGTGATTGGAATTATGGGGATGAAAATGCACTCTTTTGCTATCTCTGCCTTAAACCTGGTTTAGGTGTTTAGAATTACTAGTTTTATAGTAAAACGAATTATGAAGAAAGGAAATGAGAGAGAAAAGGTGTGAGAGGCACTCAAAAGAAAGAAATGGGAATAAGAGTTTATTTTATTCTGCAAATTTCTACCGTTGGATGAGATTATATTCTAACGGTATTAAAAGGTAGGTAAAGGTAAGTAGAATAACCTCTCCCTATATTTTAAGAAAAAACATTTGGCGAAAAAGTTATCAGCATACACTGTATTGTAGGAGCAATTGCATCTGCGGAAGCGTATGAGACCATTGTGATTTGGATGTATAAGGATCATCATGGTTTTATCAATTACCTCTTTAACGACGCAGATGTGAGATGATGTTGTTCCTCACGCTTGAGCCCTTTGCGTCACAGCACGAACTCACGAACTGTTGAGGTAAACCTTCCAAGCTATCTCTCGAGGAGGAAGGGGAAGTGTGTGGGCACCAATCAGATTTGAGCTTGCCTCTTTTCTCTCTAAAGCACTAGAAGGCTGATGATTTAAGTGGTACTATTTATATGGGTTCTAAGAAACTAGGGGTGTTCGCGGTCTGGATTGGATCGGTTTTGGAAGCAAAGCTCATCCGATCCAATCCCTTCGGTTTGATCATGTAATCATCCATTCGGTTTAGATTTTTTTTCAAATCCAATCTGATTCAATCCAATTTTTTTCGGTTTGGATTGGATTGGTTTTCGGTTTTTTGAATATCCTAAAATTAGTTTCATGATTATTGTGCAAATAACATCTTTTGTATATATTGGCTTTGTAAAAAAAAAATTGAAATACAAATATATCAGTAAACAATACTATAGTTGATGAGACATGACTAAGTTTAGTTTTTTTTGGGTTTAGTTGGTGAGTTAATGGGTCTTGAGTTTAGAAATTTTTGGGTTATGATTGGAGAAAAGACAAGTAGGTAGAGGATAATTAATATAGTGGATCGGTTTGGATTGGATCGATTTTCATCAACCCATCCGAAAACCGATCCAATCCAATTAAAATTTGTGGTTTTCTTTCGGTTTCCGATTTTTTGATTTTCGGTTATCGGTTTTTCGGTTCGATTTTCGCGGTTTGAATCGGTTTGGATCGGTTGATGAACACCCCTACAAGAAACCCTAGTTCATTGGACTCTAGGTTTCTTGAACTCTTCTCATACTAATAGCCCATTTGGACTTTAGTAAAAGAGCAAACCCAACATGTACTACCCTTAGTACATAGTGTATTGCAAATAACTTTTCTGCATTAACTGCAGAAAAGTTAAATCCTATATTTTTTGGGTTAAAAGTTTGTCATTTTAAAGAATATAACTTATGTCCTTTTAGCAATTTATAACTATGTACTAATAATCGTACATAGTTATAATATTAAAGTTGGATTTTTTTTACTTTACACGTTAGCAAACAGTGTCTGAAAAGAGAGAAAAAAGTATAATTTTAATATTATAATTATATATTATCCTTAATACATAATTGTAAATTGCTATAATGATGTATGTTATATCCTTTAAAACAACAAATTATTTCTCCATATTTTATATCCATGAGAAAAGCTCTAAGTGTTAGGTGAGATATAGTTAGTTAGGTTATTATTTGACGTATGCACTCGAGGCACACACATAAAGCGAGGGAATGACCCTTTGTCTTTTGCTTACACGACTCAAAATTCGCTTTAAGAAATGTTTTATCTGTGCAGAGAATGAATATAATAAAATTCAATTGCACTTGTAATGTTGAAGAAGACATTATCCTTAAGATGAATTACGGGATTACGGTAAATTGTCTCCAAGTGAACAAATTTAGTTATATTAATTTGGAAATGATTCAAATTTTGTAGTGCACGCTATTGTAATAAACTTTTCCCGTTTCTACTTGCTATTCTTTTTGTGTTATAATAATTAATTAATTAATTAATAACAATAATAATAATATGAAAATTGGAAGGATGGATGGGCCAATGACGTTGCTCCTCGTGAACCCAGGGGAAACTCAGCACTATCCCTTTAAATTTGCCATTTTTGCCAGTCATATTAATTTTTTAAATTTGGTTTAGCAAATAAAATAAAATGAGGAAAAAATAGTAAGAAAGTTAAAACCCGATATATATGTGTGTAAAGTATCCTGCACTATGTACACTAAACTCTACACACCATGGTTGGCACCTAACTAGCATATATTGTTAGGTAGTGACCTAACCTAGAAAGAAAATGAAAGAACAAACAAGATTTTTATTATTTTGATATCCTTCTTTTTACAATGAATTCCCAACTTATACACATATGCCCAACTAGTTAACCGTTCTAACCAACTCAAGCTAACTAACTAATTACACATATTTGTGCTAACTCAAGCTACAAAATCCTTGAGCCTCACAGAGTGTTGTCTCACTCTGTTGGATGCTCTATGTGTAACACTCCGTAGTACTCTGATTGTTAACATACATGATATTTAGCGTACACAGTGAAAGACTTGATTTTATTAAATATGAAATCATCTTATAAAAATATGAGTTAACTTTTTCCAAAACGTTTTCTAAAAATATTTTCAAAAGCGTTCACATGAAATATTACATAAGCGTAATTTCTAAACCATACATTTACTAACTAATCTCATTAGCCATGATTAGTGGCCATTGACTAACTGGATATGACAACAAGTGTCATTCCTGCTAGAGTCTCACAGACAGCATAACGGCTGTTTAACGAATATCTGGGAGATAAGAATCACACTCAATAACATAATCTTAATAGACACGGTTTATATAATCAGACATCTCACAAGTCCCACACGGACTGTGATCACATCATGTTCATATCATCAACACATGCTCTAAATAAATACATAGCATATACATAATTCTCCAATTAGCTCATCAAATACAAGTCATGAGCATTATTACACAATTACCATAATCTCAAAATAACATAACCATAGGATGTTAAAAACACTGAACATGTATTTAAATAAATATCCAACTGGCACTCCACTAGTCACGTGCCTGGTCCTTGCCCATGGAGGGCTCACCACTATGGTAGGTACCTACAATGATGTCTCCAAGATGGGATGAGATAACAACAATCTCAGTAAGCTCAAGGTTTATAGAGAATCCTCTATTCCCTTGAACCCACTTCTTGCATGACAAGTCAAATATAAAGCATATATATAATCATACAGCATAAGCATAGCATTATATCTGATCTTGGTTAGCTATTTCAGGATTCGAACCTCGAATAGCCAACATCCTAGCATGTCCAACATGCATAGTGTGCAATAACTCTCAGAGTCCAGTCATAGGCGGTCTACACACAAATCTCTGCCTACTATGAATAGCTCAAAGGAATGACCCAAGAGCCTACATACCTATTCACTGGCCAGGAACCTCATAACATATATCATTAGTGCATCATAACATAATGAATCATATAATCTCTATATGAATGTGAATGAATGTACATATACAATATATCTCATACTCTCATACAATGCAACCATAATGTTCACAATCATGGTAGACTCACAAGAGAAGAGGAACATCCTAAACAAAGAGCTTACCTCAGAGCTATACTCAAGCCCACTTGCCAAGGCAAATACGTACGCTCCAACTCAATGTCCTCACAAGTAAGTATCTCTAGGCACACCTAGAGGAATCATACATATCCATTAATTACATATTAATCAGTCAAGTAAATATACAAGACTTAGCCATTTATTGATTCAATTTCCTTTTTACATACTCATATGTCAATAATATGCCCAACACAAGTCTAGACTATTAATTACATAATTAAATGTTTTAGTTCATAAAGAAGTGTTATCTTACAACACAATCAACTATGTGATCAAAGCACTTCAATCATCTTTCCTTTCATTTAGGTATCCCACTTTTCCTAATTTTTCTTTGTGGTTTTGTGGCTACCATCGTTGTTCTTTGTTGTTGTTGGTGTTCCACCGTATTCTTTACTTTATGAAAACATGATTGGGAGGGGTTATGATATCTTGTTTTTGTAAAGTATGAGTTTTGTGTTGCCACTATGTTATGGTGGTTACCACTGTCGTGCTCCACCACAGGATAAACATGATGGCTTTGGTAGAAGTAGTTTCCTAATAAAGGACTATTTTCTCCTACGCCCATGCAAGAACAACTGAGAGGAGGTTTTTGCATTTGGGAAATTATTAGGTGCCACCTACATAGTACCAATGTATGATAGGGTTTTCAGGAGAGTAACATAGGTTGCTTCCCACCCCCTAAACCTGCATCCTTATCAGAGAATGATGAATGTGCCTTTTGATATATTTAGGAGGATATTTACGGCGATGGGTGGGTGGGAGATGAGTCAATATCTAGCCGAAAACTACAAATGACATTGGTCTCTAGAAATAACTCCAACCAGATTGTCAACCATCGACTTTCATTCTTCATGTTCTACACGTGCTTGTAGAATATCGCCTTTGACATCCAAATACTTAATTATAGCGAGAAACATTTTTTTTTCCAAAAAAAATAGCTTATCCAATGTACTCTCAAATCCATAAAACATAAAATATTTGTACTATCATAATCTTATTACATTATAATGATTCTAAAAAATAATCCAGAATCTCAATATTACTATGTTAATATACAATTATCCCAATATTTTTAAACAAAGGTTTCAACACGCTTGTGTTATGGACCCTGCAAAGTACTTCGAAAAACAATATAGTTTGTAGGGGCTTGGACACCGCCCTCACGACCATAGCTACATAAGTCGGACCTAAACAGTAGGAAAAATGGGTCAAATGCCACTTTCAAGACCTTATACCTCGAAAAAAATCAAGTCTGGCCATAAATGAAGGAAGGGGCTAACAACTGCCTCCAAAATCTAAGGCCTCTGCCATTTAAGTTGTGCCAAAGTAACTTGAACAAAAAGAAAAGATGCATTATAAGAATAGAACAAAGATTACAATGGACATTAAAGGAGATAAAACCGAGAACAAATGTGATAAGGTATTTTACAACTCAAAAGAGGGTTCAAAGGCCCCCGTAAAAGGAACAAGAAAAGAAAAATGATGACAAGGAAGTCGGCATCCCGACCCTTCAAAGTCATTTTGTTGTGGCGTTATGCTCCGGGATGACGATGTCATCTTGGGCAGTCAAATCCAGAACCCTATTCTCCTCGCATTCTTCCTCCTCATCCTCGGGAAGGGGAGCCTCGGCTGAAGGAGCAATAATTCCTCATCCTTGACATAGCTAGTAATGCTCAGGTCGTCGATTTTCAGCTCTAGGTTAAGGACCTTGGTATAATCAATTTCATTGGAAAAAGATGTCTCAATTGCCTTCTCAAAAGCGGCATAAAGGGCATGATTGGCATCCTGAAACTCCTTGAGCTAGTCATCCTTCACTTTATGAGTGTCATTTTCTCCTTCAAGATATTCTCCACCGAGACCCGCCTTCGCCTTCGGTCTGCACCTTCTCGAATCAGGTCTTCACCTCCACCTCTTTGTCAGCAAGTTGCTTCTCCGAGTTAGCCAAGGAGACATAATATGTCTATTTCTCCTTGGAAACAACGTCTATTTAGGTACGAAGGGAGACATTGTCAGAATTAGAAAAATCATAGTTGCAATGAAGATTGACGAAGGCTCAAACAATAAAAGCGGCCTTTAGAGTTTTATCCTCAACCTGGGAGAGTTCCTCGAGGATACATCATCATCACAAGATTAAGGCATAAAATTAGAACAAAGGTAGCCTGTTGGGTATCCAATTTCATTCTAACTTAATTAGCTAGTATCTATCGATCCAACAATTATTCTTTACGTTCACAAAACACAAGTCAATCCAATGGTCAGGGATGATGAATCCACCCCCTCCCTCTTGATTGGTTAACTTATATCATTACCACAAGATGAAGACTTGTATGTCTATTCTTATAGAATAATCACTCCTCTCCCTTTTCTTTTAAATAGTTCACGATTCAGAACACACATAACCCAATTTAATAAATTAAAACCCTTATTAAATTCTATAAAACATATATTAAGCTTGAACTCAATGCTTTACAAATCTTAGCTTTCTTTTTCTGGAAGGTAAAATGGCTAAGCATCCAATGACTCCAATGGAAAAGATGGGTTGTATTCGAAAAAGCTATCTCTTTTCTCTCGCCCAGTCCCTCAATCATCTATTTCTCTCGAGAAGTGGGGAAGTAAATGGTGGTTGTGCCCATTTTTCGAGATGTCGACCAATCCTTCCAAGGATAATAATATATGTTCATTACAAGTATTTTTCGATATCTATGAAGATATTGGTACAAAGGTGGACGTACATGTATGAAAGAATCGCCTAGGGAGCCATTACAGTTGTTGGAACTTGATTAGTTTTTTGGCATCATTATAATCCCCTTGTCAAATGGAAGTTTTCTTGAGGCTTTTCTTACGATTTGAACATCACTTTCTGCTCTCCCTGAATGCTCAGACTCGGGATAGTTCTAGATCTTGACATTTTGATTTAGACTCTTTATGTTTTGGCCACCGTGTGGTTCTTTTGAACTACTTTTAGTTTTTTTTTCTTTTGGATTATTATATATTGATGAAATTCCAAATGCCTCTTTTAGTGGATCATATGGCTCCAAGGATGCAAAGATTGTTTGTGATCCAGCATCATGTTCTGAAGAAGCATAAGGTGAAGCATTAGTCATCATGTTGGTCTGAACTTCCATTTTTTTATTGTTGAAAAACAACTTCCGAAAAAAAATTAAGAAAGGAACTTCTTGTTTCTTTTTACACCTTAGAGAATGGGGCACAACTAGTGAAAGTTTGGGGAGACACTCAACAGAGATTGTTCGAGATCTCAGACTCCCAGAGTTTTCCTTTCTTGAGGGTAACTATACCACAAACAGTAGGGGTCGGGTCGATGAAGCAAAGGTCAGAGGTAATGCAAAGACTGTATGAGTGGAAGGTGTGGCTTGAAAGCTCTCCCTAGCTGGAGCAGGATTGGTCGAGCTCACCATGACATTTTTTTTTCTTTTTCGAAGGAGGGGGCATCACACATTTTCCCTTGCTAGGAGTGTCCTTCCTGAGAAAGTTGAGGTACTTGGGGTCAGCCATGTGAACTGTGGAAAAACAACGAAGAAAAGCTTAGAAGCTAAAACAAAGAAATAGATAAGACTAGGTCAAGGACAAGGTCGCATACCAAATTCCTTGTCTAGCTTTTCCTTGAATCTATTCACAAGTCATGCCGCGTCCAGAGTGGCATTATCTTTAACATATTTGAACAAGCCTCTGCCATGGCAACTTTCTCCTTCGTCAGATCGGACTCGGGCTTTTTGCTAACAATTAGTCTTCATATAATAATGTTCATAGGCTCAGTACAAGGGAAATTTTCCCTCCTCGCCCTCTAAGGCGAACAAAGCCAACATCTCAGATTGGATGGCAACCTTAAAGAAATTACCTTTAAATTTTTTAAAACAGTCACTAAAGATATTGAAGATCTTCCATTTTGAATGGTCGCAGATGTTCACCCAGGCCTTTCAATCCTTAGGCCCCAGAGTAAGAAGTGTAATTTTGAAAAAGTAGAAAAATAATTTGACCAGACAAGGCTGCACCAAATAGACGTAAACTTGCTCAAAAGCCTAGATAAATGCTTAAGCATTAGGATATAGCTGGGTATTGGGCGACTCAGTGAAGGGAAGTTGAAGCCTGATCTTAGTGATTAGATCCCGATACATAAAGAAAAAGAACGACTCATCCATAAACCGCCTTAAATAAAAAATAGGCTCATTATCACTGGGGGTAAGAGGTAGACCTTGTCAGTATTGCCAACCACGAACTTGGAAACATCCTCTGCGTCCATTTCGAAGGTAGTGTTCAGGACCTCCCAAGCCCCCAAGGGAACTACGCGAACAGGATGGCTGACAGAGGCTTTATAGACATCCTAGAACAAGGAGATCCGAGGTCAGAGGCAAATAAATCTGAGCCAAAAGAATTACTGCTAGACAAACTAAAAGACTCGACAAGAATTTTGATAGGGAGATATACATCCTTCACGTGACCTGAACTCGGCACCAAAGAAACCATTCGATGAGTAAACTCACTAAGAGTCAATTAAGCGCAGGTGTCAAAGTCACGCTCAACTAACTTGGCACTCAGAAAAATGCAATGTTTGCAGACTCTAGACTAGAAAAAATTTTCCTTCACCTTAAGGGCATTATTTTTCTCCTTCAAGCAATTCTCCACCAAGACCCGCCTTTCGCTCTCAGTCCACGCCTTCTTCGACCAGGTCTTCACCTCCAACTCCTTATCAACAAGTTTCTTCTCCAAGTTAGCCAAGGCGACATAATATGCCTTTTTCTCCTTGGAAATAACATCTATTTGGGCACAGAAGGTGACATTTTCAAAAATAAAATAAAAAATCATAGTTATCATGAAGATTGATGAAGGCTTGGACCAGAGAAGCAACATTCAGAGTTTTATCCTTGTCATGGGCGAGTTCCTCGACGATATATCATCACCACAAGATGAAAGCGTAAAATTAGAAGAAAGGCAGCCTATTAGGTATGTAATTTCATTCTAGCTTGATTAGCTAGTATCTATCGATCCAACGATTATTCTTTACATTTAGAAAACACAAGTCGATCCAATGGTCAAGGTCTCAGGGATGATGTATCCACCTCTTTCTACCTAATTGGTTAACTTATATCATCACCACATGATGATGGCGTGTATGCCTATTCTTTTAGAATAATCGCTCATCTCCCTTTGTCTTAAATAATTCACGGTTCGGAACACACATAACCCAATTCAATAAATCAAAAACCCCTATTAAATTCTCTTCATCTATATATTTAACCTTGAACTCAATGCTTTAAAAATCTCAGTTTCCTTCTTTTGGAATGTAAAATGGCTAAGCATCCAATGACTCCAACGGAAAAGATGAGTTACATTTAAACAAGCTATATCATTTCTCTCCCTCAGCCCCTCAATCATCTTTTTCTCTCGATAAAGGAGACAAGTAAAAGGTGTTTATGCCCATTTTTAGAGATGTCGACCAATCCTTCTAAGGTTAATAATATATGTTCCTTAAAAGTATTTTTTGATATCTCTGAAGATATTGGTAAAAAGGTGAACATACCTACATGAAAGAATCGCCCAACTGAAGTTTTTGGAGCTTGAAAAGTTTTGTTGGCATTGATACAATCCCCTTGTCAAATTGCAATTTTCTCGGGGTTGACATTAATATTTGAACTTCACTTTTTGCTCTCCCTAAATGTCGAGACTCAGGATAGTTTTAGATCTTGACATTCTGATTTAGACTCTTTCTGCTTCAGCCACCATGTAGTTCTTCTGAACTGCTTTCAAATTTATTTTTTTTGGATTATTGCATATTGATGAAACTTCAAATGCGTCTTTTAGTGGATCATCTGGATCTAAGGATGCAAACATTATTTGTGGTCCAACATCAGGGTCTGAATAATCATAGGGTGAATCATTAGTCACCATGTTGGTTTGGACTTCCACTTTTCTATTTTTGAAAAACAACTTCAAAAAAAACAGTAAGAAAGGAACAAGAAAGAAATGAGCTTCTGATTTTTTTTTACACCTTAGAGAGAGGGGCATGACCTTTGAAAATTTGGGGAGTTTGGATCACACAACAGAGATTGTCTGAGATCCCAGACTCCTAGAGTTTCCCTTTCTTGAGGGTCACCATACCACGTGCAATAGGGGCTGGGTTGATGGAGGCAGAGGTCAGAGGCAAGGCAACGACTGTATAAGTGGAAGGTATGGCTTGAGAGCTCTCCCCGGCTAGAGCAGGACTAGCTGAGCTCATCACAACCTTTCTTTTCTTCTTTGAAGAAGGGTGCATAATAACTTTTCCCTGTCAAAAGTGTTCTTCCTGAGAAAGTTGAGGTACTCGGGGAAGGCATGGTGAATTGCAGAAAACAATGAAGAAAAGCTTAGAAGCTAAAATAAAGAAACAGATAAGACCTGGTTAAGGCTGAGGTCGCATACCAAATTCCTTGTCTAACTTGGCCGCGAATTTACTAACAAGTCATGCCTCATCTAGAATGGCATTATATTTAATATATTTGAACAAAGCCTCTGCCATGGAAACTTTCTCCTTCTTCAGATCAGACACGAACATTTTGTAATAATGAGTCTTCGTATACTAATGTTCATAGGCCCAGTATAGGGGAATTTCTCCTCTTTGCCTTCCACGGTGAACAAAAACCAAGGGCGACATCCCGAATAGATGGAGACCTTAAAGAAATTAACCTTAAAGTTTTTAAAAGAGTCACTAAAGATATTGAAGATCTTCCATTTTGAATGTCCGCATATGTTCACTGATGCTTCCCGGCAAGTATACCGATCGCACAAGTAATATAATGATAAGAAAAGTTCGTCTCAACAGGGATTATGATCGTATATCAAATAATCGTCCTTTCAAGAATGGAGGAGTTTAAATAGTTTGTGACAAATATTGTCGAATTGTGTAAAAGTGAGAACTGAAAATAAAGACTTTTTTGGCTTTTTGTTATAAGAAATAGAACAATAAAAATGAGAATTGATTTGTAAAAATATGAGAGGAGGCATTGTAGCTAGAATGCACTCACCATATGATCCTCACTTCTTACTTTGGATTGATTTAAAAATACTTATTTATATAAATGCTCAGATAATTATCATCTAGAATTAATTAGTTAAATTCCAATCCCTTGGCAATTTAACCCTTCAACCTCAATTGGAATCTTAATCCCTTAGTAACCCCTCATGAAAATTAAGCAATGAACACGATAATTAAAGCATCTGCAATTAACATACTCTATTCTTAGTACGCATATGAATTGTTATTTTACTCCCTTTCAAGATTAAAACTCCCAATATTCCTATCTAGGATTCGAATCCTCAAACTATTATCAACTATTAGATTGATCAAGTCTAACAAAGAGAATAGAAATTACACACAGAGTAAGATAAAGAAATTTATATAAACGAGTAGAATTAAACCAATCCGTCGTAACAAGGGTTCACATAAGGTTTGTGACCCTAACTACAATAAAAAAACTTAGCCAACCATTATCATGGCTGATAAATTCAATATTCAATGTTACTTGAGAATGTAGATGGAAGAATAAAGAAGATCAAGAATTTCTCTCCGGAACTCTCCTTCTGAAGCACGACGTTCTCCTTAGGTCTAGAATCCCTAATTCTGTGTTGAGCATCCTTTTTATAATCCTTTTTCTTCATCTTCCAAAAATTCCCTTATGAAACACGGGCTGTGATTTCGAAATCTGACGCTCTTAGTGTCAGTTTCACGCTAAGAGTGTGGCTGACTCTGAACCTTGACGCCACTAGCGTGAGTTCCACGCTATCAGCGTAGGAGCAAGAATAGTTTCACACCATCAGCGTGAGTTCAACGCTATAAGCGTGGGAATCTCTGATGTTTCATGCCATCAGCGTGAATTCCACTTTTACTTTGACATTTCTCTATTTTGCTTCCAGATCATCTGCTTTTCCTACAAAATCAGCATAAAATCAGTTGAACAACCTTGGATTTGGAATTTGAGCAAAGCAACAATAAACATTGCCTTTTTACTTAGGATTAACCAATAATCATCCTCTTTTTGGCTTGAATTTACCCATATGTTGAAGGCATATCAAACAATTCCCAGATTTGAACGTTGTTGTGCTCAGCAATGTAATAGATTAAAGATAAAAGCAAGATCAACTCTGTGAAGAAACACATGAACATAAACATCTTAAGAAATCAAACTGCTATGCATGTATAACTTCCTGGTAAAAACTTCACAATAATGCTCTTTAGTTGTATCAAGAACTTAGATCCTAGCTTGAATATTCTTCACCAGATAAATACATTATCATCACTCAGTGTCTGAGGTTTCCACACTCATTCCATCAGTGCAGCAATAATTCCATGATCTTGAACATATTCTCAAGTTCCTAACAGTGAGGAACCCATTTTCCATGCATAGACTGATCAAAAGGTCTTTGATAGGTTATAACTTGGCCTGGTTTGGGATAAGAATCTTTTGGTTAGAGGCTGATTAATGTGGAGAGACTGAAATCCTAAGATTTTTGACATTAATTCTTTCTCAGCTCTTCAATTCTGCCCTTTTGGCATTTTGGGATTCTATTCTCTTTTTCACTACTTTTTCTTTCTTTTCACTTCTGAGCTGCATTTTAATTTCTTTTCAGACCATTCCTCTTTTTCAGTTACTTAACTTTTTCTTCTGAGAAGTACCTTGATTCTTTTTCTTAAGATCAGCATTTCAATCTCTCTCAAGGTTTGTCAATAGAACATGGTTAAGTAGCTTTCATAAGGTTTTTGAACAACTTGGTCTCAGGCTCAAAGGGGTTTAACAGTGGAAATTCTTTCTAGGTAGGCTATTTGGCTCTAAGCTAACAAGAATAAATGTGCCCTTATCATATCAGTAATGCAAGCCAGAGAAACAGTTCGAGTTCTAGAAAACTACTACGGTGAGGCCGCTCTGAAAGAAATATTTCTGTTTAAGCTCAATCCTCACAGCTATAATTCTAGCTAGAATCTAATTTCTAGAATTCACATCAAGCATTATCTAAGAATAAATCATCAAAGAACAATTATACAAACGAGCAGGCATCATTCTCAGATTATATAAAACAAATGAATGCTTCACAGATATCATGCTTATTATGATGCAATCCACAGTGTTATTGAGCAAGTTCGCCAAATCTGAGAATGCTTGTTCAGTAATTCAATATTTTTTTTTAGAGATGAAGAAATTTATATAAATCAACAGCAAAAATTTTAAAAATTGAAGGTTAAAAATATTTCCCCTTTTTTTTCCAGGAAAATTTTTGTGTAGACATCCTTTCTATTGTGTAGTTCCGCAGTTAACAGGTCTCGCATATAGCAGCATGCGACCAATTCCCAGATTTAGAATATTGTTGTTCCCAACAACAAACTATACTAGTCGAAGAAGCTAATTTTGCCAGGTGGAACACACACACACACACACACACACTTGTTAAACAGTAAAACAGATTAAACATCAAAGAGTACTGCATAAAGGGAAATAATCCAACTATAATATCTACCAAAATACTCAAAATAGCAAAAGAAAATACTAATGTATATGTAACGGTGAAGTGAGTGTCATGTGAAACAATGCATAATCATCAAGAGTCATCCATATCAGCATCATCAACATCAGTTGGAACTGCATGCGGCGCAGCCTCCGCTGGAGGTGGGGAAGGTGGAAATGTGGCCTGAAACTCGCAGTATCAATCCCTCGATCACTGCATAGTCTCTCCATCATGCTCATGATATATTGTCTCGATCCTCATCTGTTGTGTCCGGCGGTCCAAAGTCTGGAGAAGAAGGGAATCTGCAGAAGGCGCAACTACTGGCTCATCCTCAGGCTCTGGAGCTGGTGGTGGTGCTGGAGGTGCTCCATCTGCGGCATGGGATGCCTTGTAGAGGGCATGACAGCTGGACTCAATCCTCATAGTTGTAAAGTGTGACTGAGTCATCTCTAGCTTGATCTTCACATCACGGGGCTCGTCATCAGAAATCTCCACCCCAGCCTGTAGACATAGCTGCTCAATCAAAGAACTGTGTGCAAGGTGAATTTCTGCCTTCTTTTGAGTGATGATATGCACTATCCTTTCAGATAGAATAGCGCCAATTTTGAGATTTTCTTCTCCCATAAGGGTATATAACAATACCGCTCGCTCAACATTTACATCACTCAAATTAGTGGATGCAATGACAATAAAATTAATGAATGTATGTCAGAACATAGCCTCCAGATTAAGATCCAATCTATCCAATTTTTCTGGCACATCCGGCTGTCCACTATTTGGCTTCCATTTAGAATAAGGATGAGTGATGGCACTACGGATTTTCTCAGCAATATCAGACATGTCTTCCCAATAGAGACATCTTCCTTTAGAAGGCTGCATCCTGTTAAATGTCTGCACAAAGTGGCAACTCCTGCGAGGATCATATGTAGTCCGAAGGAATTTCTCTATTGCTGCAGATGAGAAAGAGACTTCTTGTCCTCTCACCCAACTTTTTCGAGTTTCATCCACCGTCTCCTTATCAACATTTGCACAAAATTCTTTCAGTATTGTGCTGGAGCTCGGCTCAGGGAATCTCACCAATTTCTGCCAGTTCCTCCTCTCTGCTGTTTTTCTAACTGGACAATCCCTATCTAGAAGGAAACTGATTGGCCTTTCTGATATAATTTTCTTTGGAAGAAACCACTTGTAGTACCGGTCTTGAGCAGTAAGTGTTAAGAACCTAGTACTATCAAATTCAGATGTAGAATAAGCTCTGGGCCTCTTTGTGCCAGCTGCACTGCTATCTCCTTTCTTTTTGCCTCTTGGCCCACTTCCCTTGTTGGTTTTTCTAACCTGTTTATCTTGCACTCAGAAAAGTCCCAACACAATAGAATCCAGGTATATGTATTTTGGAAATGTACTAGTTAGTAAAAGCCTTAATCAACAGCTAGAAATTTCAGATAATACAGCAATTGCATTTCAGAAACAAACTTAATCATTCTGAAATAAGAGTGTCAAACAACAGCAAGCAGGATCTATTCATAGCATGACAAACTTACTAGAATATCAAAAAACCAAAACCCAATTCCCAGATTTGTCTCATGCTAATTCCCAGATTTAATCAACACTTCATTCAGCCAAATCATTTTATAACAGTTCATGCCAGTAAGTGACTTCATCAGTTCATATCCAAACTTTGAAAGAATGACATAGCAAAATATCATGTGAAATCAGAATTGAACTCACATGAAACAACAAAATTTTCATCAATTATCATGTGGTTGTAACAATTTGAAATCAAATCACTTCATAAACCAGATGATTCCCAGAAATTTCTAGAACATAGTATGATTTAATCCCATACAACCTTGAAATATGAATTGCCCTACTTGCTCCATATAATCTCTGAGTAAAATTGACAAACACTTGGCATGCATTGTTACATTTGGGGATTTGTGAAATAGTTAATTTTAAATTTCTTCAAGAATTTCCAACACAGACATCAAGAAAATTAACCTGTTTATCAAATTGGAGTATTGAGATCAGACGTATCCTACAATTGCAAGCATCATCGAGTAAGGAGAAATAGAGGTAATCGATGGTTACCTTGTCTCCTGCCATTTGATGGATTGAGGAATTGAAAGAAAAATCTAAAAACCCTAGCTCCGAACAGTCGTTCTGAAAATCCTTGAATGCCCACTCAAAATCAGTACCCTAGCTTGTGTCGGCCACCGATACACGGTGATGAATGGTTGGGTTATTAGCTGAGGTATGGTGTGGGATGAGATGGTTTAGTGGGTTTGTGTAAAGTAGAGTGGTGAAGGTAGATGGTGGTGCGATGTCTCACGGTGGAAGTTTGGCTTTTAGTGTAAGGAAGAGATGGTATAGTGGTGAAGTGAGGTAAAGTGATTCGTGGTTTAGAAACGATGGTGGTTGTGGGCTAAGAGAGAATGTGATAGAGAGGATGGTGGTGTGCGGCGGTGCTAGGGTTTGAGGGAGAGAGAGATGAATGAGGGAAGAGTGAGGGTTTCGGGTTTTAATTTTAAAAATCTGACTTTGGGACCCACGCGTACAGCGTCAATACCACGCTGATAGTGTGGAGCTCTCTGATCACTCACGCTCATAGCGTGAATACCATGCTGAGAGCGTGGATGCCCTTTTTCAATTTCTCACGCTTCCAGCGTGAGTCCCACGCTATTAGCGTGGAGATTTTTGTTTTCTCACGCTCGTAGCGTCAATACCACCCTGATAGCGTGGGGCTTCTTTCACATTTCTCACGCTTCCAGTGTGGATCTCACGCTGATAGCGTGAATCCTTCGGATTTCTCACGCTAATAGCGTGGATCCTTCGGATTTCTCACGCTAATAGCGTGGATCTGACGCCAGTAGCGTCAGTTCAAAGTTCACAACTTATTATTATCTAACCTAAAATAAAATTAAAATGACTAGAACTAACTTTTCCTGCTGGGTTGCCTCCCAGTGAGCGCTTGTTTAACGTCACGAGCCTGACTGGAACCGTTTAAGATTCAGGTGAAGCCAAAGGGACAGAAATTGTGTCCCTATTCACATGCTCTCCATGATAAAATTTCAATCTACTCCCATTGACCTTAAAAGGTCTTTCAGTATTGAGAGGAGAGATTTCAATCGTACCATATGGAAATACATTTTTCACAATAAAAGGACCAGACCAACGAGATTTGAGCTTACCTGGAAACAACCTCAGTCGAGAGTTGTATAGTAATACCTGTTGTCCTGGCACAAATTCCTTGGGTTGAATCTTTCTGTCGTGCCACTTCTTTGTTTTATCTTTGTAGATTCTGGCACTCTCATAGGCAGAATTTCTGAACTCATCAAGCTCACTCAATTGAGCTTGTCTTTTCTCAAAAGCTTTTGTTGAATCAAAATTTAAAAATTTGATAGCCCAGAAAGCTCTATGCTCCAATTCCACAGGTAGATGGCAAGATTTTCCAAATACCAACTGATAAGGTGACGTACCAATAGGAGTTTTGAAAGCAGTCCTATATGCCCACAAAGCATCATCCAGTCGCTTAGACCAATCCTTCAAAGAGTTCCCAACAGTCTTCTAGAGAATCCTCTTCAACTCTCTGTTAGAAACTTCCACTTGACCACTAGTTTGAGGATGATAAGGTGTAGCAACCTTATGTTTAACACCATACTTAGCCAGTAGGTTATCAAACTGCTTGTTACAAAAATGAGTACCTCCATCACTTATTATTGCCCTCGGTACACCAAACCTCGTGAAAATATTCTTTCTCAAGAAATTTACAACCACCTTAGCATCATTGGTGGGAAGAGCAACAACCTCAACCCACTTGGAGACATAATCAACAGCAACAAGGATATACTGGTTGGAATACGATGAAGGAAATGGTCCCATGAAATCTATCCCCCACACATCAAAAAGTTCCACCTCTAATATGCTATTGAGAGGCATTTCATCCTTGCGGGAAATATTTCCCACTTTTTGGCATTTGTCACATCTTTCAATGTAATCCCTTGCATCCTTGAATAAAGTAGGCCAATAATAACCACTTTGTAGAACTTTTTGAGCGGTTCTATTGCCTCCAAAGTGTCCTCCATAGTCTGATGCATGGCAGTGCCACAGGATCTCATAAACTTCAAATTCTGGCACACACCTTCTTATAATTCCATCAGCACACTGGAAATACAAGTAAGGATTATCCCAATGAAATCTCCTTGCATCTCTGAGGAACTTCTTCTGTTGTTGCCTAGTAAGATTGGGAGGCAATTCTTTTATCACCTTGTAATTGGAAATATCCGCAAACCAAGGAGGTACAAATATAGCCATTACTCTTTCATCAGGAAAATGGTCATTTATTTCTCTCTCAGGACCATCTTGTAATTCTTTCTCCTGGATTCGTGACAAATGATCTGTTACCTTGTTTTCCACTCCAGCTTTATCTCGGATCTCCAAGTCAAACTCTTGAAATAAGAGCATCCACCTGAGCAAACGAGGCTTTGCATCTTGCTTATTTATCAAGTACTTGATAGCAAAGTGGTCAGTAAACACAATCACCTTGGAACCCAACATATAAGATCTAAATTTGTCTAATGCATATACTACTGCTAGCATTTCCTTTTCAGTTGTGGCATAATTTACTTGTGCCTCATTTAAAATTTTGCTAGCATAGTATATAACATGTAACAATTTATTCTTTTGTTGGCCAAGGACTGCACCTATAGCATAGGCACTAGCATCACACATGAGCTCAAAAGGTAAACTCCAATCAGGAGCTACAAGAATGGGAGCTGTAGTGAGCTTTTCTCTCAAAAGATTAAAAGCTTTAAGGCATGCATCATCAAATTGAAAATCAGAATCTTTTTGTAAAAGTTGGCTTAAAGGTTTAGCTATTTTAGAAAAATCTTTTACGAATCTCCTGTAAAACCTAGCATGTCCTAGAAAACTTCTAATACTAGTCACATTATTAGGAAGAGGTAGTTTTTCAATTAACATCAATTTTGCTCCATCTACCTCAATCCCTTTTTCAGATATCTTATGTCTTAAGACAATTCCCTCTTGTACCATAAAATGACATTTTTCCCAATTAAGTACAAGATTTGTTTCTTGGCATCTTTTTAACACATGAGTTAAGTTTAGCAAACATAAATCAAAACAAGAGCCAAAAACAGAAAAGTCGTCCATAAATACCTCAAGGTTTTTCTCCACCTTGTCAGAAAAGATGGAGAGCATGCACCTTTGAAATGTGGTAGGTGCATTACATAGACCGAATGGCATCCGTCTATAAGCAAAGACTCCAAAAGGGCAGGTGAAAGCTGTTTTCTCTTAGTCTTCTGGTGCCACTGGGATTTGGTTGTATCCAGAATATTTGTCCAAGAAACAGTAATAGTTGTGACCCGCCAATCTTTCTAACATTTGATCAACAAAAGGAAGTGGGAAGTGATCTTTCCTTGTTGCAGCATTTAACCTCCGGTAGTCCACACACATTCTCTAACCAGTAATGGTTCTAGTTGGAATAAGTTCATTCTTCTCATTGTGGACTGTTGCGGATCTAGCAAGTGTACTAGTCGTACAAGTAATAAAATGATGAGTAAAGATCGTTCCCGCAGAGATTTGTATTCAAACACCAATTAACCATAGAAAACTAATTTGAATCAAACAAAAGTTTGTAAAAATCATGAATGTTTTGTCACCAGAAAATTAATTTGAAGTAACAGAATATAATGCTAAAATCTGAATCAAGATTTAATAAAAACAAGTAGTCAGAAAACAACTTCCCTCAACAATGAACTCATGTAAAAACTGACCATATGATGAATTCTTTTTCATGTGATGTTAATCAACCTTTTACTTATCATCAAGATGTAATCCCTTACTACCCCAATAGATACATTAATCAGAAACCCCAATCCCTTGGTGATTCCTTTCTTAATTCATACATTAAACACTAAAGTCTTAAGATTACATCAGAACTCTAGCATCAATCCCTTGAGGACTAGAATCCTGATGATGAGATTGCCAAATATAGGAGTAGAAAAAATTGAATAAGAAAATCTCATATCAACACATGAAAAATACTTCATCATATTAATCAAACATACATAAGATTATCATTAAGTTCCATTGAATTCAGACCACAATGACTCTACTCAGACATAACTAAAGAATACACAAGAGAAGAAAGATCAAACTCCATTGCCATGCAGTGAATCTTCAATCTCCAAGTACAATTACATAAGAAACGAACTACTACAAGAACTAAGTCCTAAAGAAATTTAGAGAGAAGTCAGATAAGAGAATCTGATGTAAGTGAGAGAGAGAGAGAATCCAGCTTTTTGAAAAAGTGAAGGCCCTTGCCTTATATAGTTTTACAAATTCAAACAGAAAAACTAACATGGGCGCTAAGACGTTCAGGAGTGAGCGTTTTAGCGTCCATGCTTGACGGATGTCCAACTGCTTCAAACTGACTCCAGCGCTAAAACACTTGGTTTGGACGTTTTAGCGTTGGAGACCATAGTCTTTTTCCAACAGCAGGGCGCTAAAACGCTTGATCAGGAAGTTTTAGCGCCCAAGACCAGCAACTTTTTGTCCTCGGATTGCAGCAGCGCGCTAAAACGTTCTATGTGGACATTTTAGCGCTCAGCACCAGCAAGTTTTGGCTTCTTTCTGCAGCAGGGCGCTAAAACGTTCTGGATAAAAATTTTAGCGCTCAACACTTAGAATTTTTCTCTTCTTCATAATCTTCTTCCTTCTCCCAGCTTCCTTTTAAGCTTGCTTTTCCTACAAGAATAATACAAATTTTCAATAAAGCTTCTTGAACTTGTAGTTGAGGACATTCTAGGACATTAACCTCTTTTTCCATCATTTAATCACACAAATTGATACTAATTCATGCTGAAAAACCTGATGAACTAAGGGTTTATCACAATTCCCAGATTTGAATATTGTTGTCCTCAGCAATAACTTTAAAAAACAGAGAAGGACTTGAGATTCCTTACAAATGAAACTTATGAGGATGGATTTGAATTATGACAGATCAACATTCCATGATACAATCTTACAACCAAGCAATCTATCATTTCCCATGACTTGCCCAACCTCATCATATGACTTTCAACAGATCAGTAAAGATGAAATACAGATACTTTCAACACAAAACACCCCCTCACTACGAACTTCTCAAAAATTGTGAGAATTAAACTCTCTTGCACTCTAGTGTCTAAGGGAATACTCATCACTCGATCTTTACTGCACTTAAACTACCATAAGCTTGCCTATCTTCTCACTTTCCACAGTGACACTGATCGATAAAGTAGATCAAAAGAGACTTTGGTGGTATGGCTTGGCTAGAAATAGGATTCTGTATAGGAGGAGGGAAATGTCTTGGCATGTGGTTTGGCTAAAGGTAGGATTTAATGTTGCAGAAGGGTTCAGATTAGATGAATCAGATTCAGATAAGAGGAGGATCACAATTGAATTTATTTATGTGCTCCTTAATCCTTCTCATTCTCTACTTCCTTTTCATTCATTCTTTTCACCACCTTTTCTACAACTTTTCTTTTTCTTAAACTTTCTTCCTCCTTTTCTTTCAAACACTTTGTGTTTTTAATTCCCCCTTTTCCTTGTTTCCTTTTCTTTCCCTTTCCTCAACCAAGAACTTTGTGCCTTTACTTTCTTTTTCCCTTTTTATTCTTCTTTTCCTCCAAATTTCCAACACTTTGCATTTTTATACATTACAGAAACACCTTTCTCCATACAGAACTTTCATCCATTAACCCTTTATCTGAAACATGTAATCCAAAAACTGGGATAGATGCAGGCTCTTGATTTTATCAACAACAAACTTAGGCTCAAGGTTTTCATGCAATGGGAACATTTGGTTCAAAAGAGAATGCCTCAATCAACTCTACCTCACAAATCATGAACCATTTCAAGCAATAAACAGGGGAAGTTCTAGAGTTACTCATGCAGTGAAGTGCTCTCTGAATAAATATTTTTTGTATAGGCTCAATTCCTCACAGTTCAGAGTGCATGCTTAACTACCTCTATATACATCAAAATTGATCTCTCTACTCTTCACATAGAATGAGTCATGCAATCATATCATTTTAGAACACATGCAAAGATTCAAGATTGTATCCTAAAATTTGTTCAATCATGTAAAACTTTGATCATCCAATCCTCATGGAATTCCACATCACAT